>NC_090329.1:12023648-12261148 GCF_035084215.1 Heptranchias perlo
GGCAAAGCAGCCCATCCACCATCTTAAACATTCACTCCCTTCACCACCGGCGCACCGTGACTGCAGTGTGTACCATCCACAGGATGCACTGCAGCAACTCGCTAAGGCTTCTTCGACAGCACCTCCCAAACCCACGACCTCTACCACCTAGAAGGACAAGGGCAGCAGGCACATGGGAACAACACCACCTGCACGTTCCCCTCCAAGTCACACACCATCCCGACTTGGAAATATATCGCCGTTCCTTCATCGTCACTGGGTCAAAATCCTGGAACTCCCTAACAGCACTTTGGGAGGATTTTTACCACACGGACTGCAGCGGTTCAAGTAGGCAGCTCACCACCACCTTCTCAAGGGCAACTAGGGATGGGCAATAAATGCTGGCCTTGCCAGCATGACCCATATCCCGAGAATGAATAAAGAAGTCATCAATTCAAGCTTTTACCACTTTGTCTAGCAAGTTGTAAAAACTGTTAACATTTTGATTGCTTGCTCGTTGACTGAGATTTTTCTGATCTTCAAAAGAAAAAAAAAGTCTTATAAACCTCTCTAGAGCTTCAGTCTCTATTAGTCTAGCCTTTACGAGTAGCACAGACTAGGAAGTCTGTGAAAAACCATCCCACATAAACCACCAGAAACTCCTTTACCAAATGTTTGCTCAATAGAGTTGCACAAATGTCAGACTCTGGCCAGCATTTTCCATTTGTGAGATCACTAGCCTGCGATTTTCCTCTCATTTATTTTAATGGACAGGAAACTCACAGGTCGGTAAGCGTACCAGCAGAAAACCCCAGCCTTGGTCTTTATTTTTGTTTTAAACTGTTAAATCATGTAGGTTTGCCTATTGTACTTCATTTGTATCTTGTGGTGCCTTTTTGCTTTGAGATATCCCTTTATCTATAAATAAATCTTTGAACATGCAGTTAAGCCTGTATCTAATAGTCTGGCAGTGTGTTAGTTTTCGGTTTCTGTGAATGACAGGAGAACGTGGAGGATATCAGATTCGTTCCCCAGTAAAGGGCTTACCATGGTTCACAGTTAGTTGTTAAACGTGGGCTATGCTAACCCATATTCAGTAGAGAAGATAGATACAGATTTTTGTACACATGAGACTTGGCCTGCTTACAGAAACTGAAGCTCAGCTGGGAACACAGGAGAAGTGCTGTGGAAAAGCCTGAAGTGCATGGGACACCGAAATTCACAGCAATATTTAATGAACTAATATACTGAAGTATTGTTGACTTTTAGTTCAGCACAGAACTGGCATACGTTTGAGGGTTAATCACTTACCTGCTATCATGTTGTGGATAGGAGTGGCGATATTGACATCTTGAAGATGTTCGAGCGTCTCTGTGTGAAACAAGCGCAGAGCAGACCCAGAACTGAAGGCAATCCAGACTCCCACGCCAGCCACTGCCATGTGTGAGATCACCATCCCTTCTTCCTGATGAGCCTCGAACTGTTGCTGAAAATATGTGAAAAAAATAAAGGATATTAAATTAGAAGTAAGTGAAAAGGAAGTTAAAAATCCACACCCAGTAGTTTAGGATGAGCTGAAACAATCCATGGCCAACAACAATGTTAATTTTTATAGCGCCTTCAATGTAGAAAAATATCCCAAGTGCAATTAAAACAAAAAGGATGCTGAGCCAAAGAAGGAGATATTAGGAGGACTTGGAAAAAAAGAGATGGGTTTTAAGGAGGGTCTTAAAGGAGGAGAAGAGGGAAGAGGAGAGGTAGAGGAGTTTTGGATGCAGCCTGGGTGGCTGAAGGCACAACTGCGAAAGGTGGGCCTAAGGCTGACAGCTGTACTTGGAACACTTGTAACTTGGCCACTTGGTGTGTGTGCTCAGTCCTAGGCTGGAACAGGAAACAAAGCAATAGGGAGCTTTGACGCCCTTTTTCTAAGTACTGGAATGGTTACAGAATACTCTCAAGTAGCTGTCTGAAATCTAGGCTAAACCATGTTGAAACTTCGAGAGGGCTTTATGAATAGAGGGCTCTGCTGCAAATTACTACCTGCTCACAAATGAAGGAGCTCATTGGATTTTCATAAACTTGTGAATGGATAGTGTTTGAGTAAAATGTACATTTGTAATATAATAGTCACATGAAGTATTCATGGTTCGGTTTAAGATTCAACCACAAGTAGTTCAAGCACTTCACTGAGCATTGCCAATGTTATATAAAAGACAGTCAACCAAGCCACTGTTGAATCAAGCAGTTACCTCACATTTACAACATCTGCAATGAATGCTGTACTCATATACTGACTGGTAAAAACATCCTCACTGCAATAATACCATGTTAACTACGAACTCCAGTTCATGGATATTGTTCCTGTTTTAAAGCACTGATGACACTTTTACTGTTAACTGATTTACAATTCTTTACAATTAAGCAACAACAAAATAATAGTCCACTAACTTCTTTTTTCCTTTCTTAAATTTCACTAGTTTTGTCCCCTTCACTTTTCTCCTAAATGAGTACAGTTCCAGATACCAGGGCTCCATCTGCTACCTCAACCAAGTGATCATTGTTCATGCGTGAGCCTTGATACCAAATTTCCGGCAAGCTATTTGACTGTGGGAGGGCGGAGGGGTAGGGAGTGGTACACTGATACTGTCCTCATCTGATGCCCCCACATGTACTTCCAGAGATCAGGAACAGAAACTTTGACTGATATTCCCTTCCCTGACCCTGGACATTTAGGCTAATTGTAGCATCCCAGTTCAGATGAGTTAACACAGCACAAGACCAGGGATTAGACTCTAGTTTGTATGCTACTTGCTGCATGAAAATGCGCATTGTTTAAATAATTTACCCATCGGGGACCCCAAAAAAGTATAACTTGCACATGTGGCTCCAAGTCAGAATGTTTTCACTTAATACCCACTTTTGCACTTTTTATTCCTTAGATGGGAGGGGAGTAGATAAACAGACACAAGCTGGAAGAGAAATGCAATCCAATTTTATTTATTAATAACTTATGTATGCCTATTGTGGTCAAAATTAAGAAAGCAATAATATACGTGGGAGAACTTGAGAGGAAGTGTTAGTGTGTTAATGTTTTTGCCTCCTCAATCGGATCAGAATGTGCAAATCCACTGTAATGTATTTATTCTTTGTTGCATTTGCCAGAGAAGACAGCTTCTAATACAGTGTAACATGTTACATCTTCAAAACAAAAACCCAAAATGTTAGCATGTGTTTTCAAGAGTTCAACTGAACTTCAGATTTTTATTGGATGCTTTTTAAATATTGCAAGATGGATGTGAAAGGGTTTTCCACTTATTGGATGGTGTGCGAGGAAGTGAGTGCTTTTTAAGTGCAGATTCTGGGAAGTTTTCCAGAAGTGCATTCTCAAGTCTGTTCCACCTTCCCAGAGAAGATGATCTTAAGTCATGTGGGCTTTCCTCCTAACCTGCCCCGCGGGGGGTTGAAAGGGTGGTTTTCAGTGGGACTGCTGATCAAGGAGTCCTGCGCGTCACTGTTACTTGTCTCAGTTCCACTGTTTAATGTCAGGACTTTTCAATTGCCTTGTTTTAATTGGAAGGTATGCCCATGGGTAAGGAACCAACTAACACTGTTATTTCTAGCCAGGAACTGCACTGTGCACCGAAAGGCTCACTGAGGAATAAAATGTTATTAACGATCTTGAATTTGACCCTCACATCATGTAAGTTTACATGCAGTTATGCAGGGACCTTTCTGACAAAGTGTAAACCTCACTCCCTTATCTCCCTCTGATTCCTCAATCAATATATTTTGGCAGTGAAGCAAATGCACAGCACAATGATGCAAATTGGGCATTTCAACAAGATTTGCAAGTGGTGTCACTGTAATGAAAATAATACAGCTTTTCTCCCTCCCCAAACAAAAGAAAGTCTGTCAGTATCAGATACCAGTTCTCCTCCCCAGAATGTAAATATACTTGCTTGCACTTACGGGAAATTAGGCGCTACAAAATTCACAGGCTCAATTAGATTCCCTCCTTCATTCCTCAGTGGTCCTACCTGCTCTAACTATTCCTTTAATTTTTTATAAGCTCATAAAAATCATTACTATTTTCTTCAATATTACCTGCTAGTCTTTTCTCATATTCCCTTTCTGCCCCTCTAATTGCCTTTTTTACCTCCCTATGTCGATTTGTACATACTTCATGATTATCTTTAGTATTGTTGGTGCTAACTTCATCATATGCCTCTCTTTTTAGCTTCAGTTTAGTTATAATCTATTTATCCAAAGAACTCTATACTTTGATGCAGCCCCTTTTCACTTTACAGGACTATATTTAGTTTGTACTCTTTACTCCTCATCTTTGTAACTAAAACTTAGGGATACCTATTAAAACCAAATTGGGTTTTCCTGTGAGAAAGAAGAATGGATCTTAAAAGGGAATAATACAATGAAGAAGCAAAATACTTTCAATCTAAAAGTAATTTTCATGTCCCCTCAAAGACTACAAATTTGATTTTAAAAATATCTCGCACCTAAGATTCTTAATCTTGCTATTGAAAAGCTGGAGACTGGTCACGTCTTTCACAGCAAGAGGCTCACTCAGTTTGCAGCGTGCTCATCTTTAGCCAACTACCATTCGACTAAACAGGGGCTGGGTATAATCGCATTTAAGCATGGAGACTGGCATCGAGGACTAGGGCAGATTCCAATACGGGTACAGTAGCGTAGTGGTTGTGTTACTGGACCAGTAATCCAGAGGCCTGGACTAATAATCCAGAGAAGCTGTCATATGCCAAATCTCTCCAAGGCAGTCTGAGAATTTGAATTCAGTTTTTAAAATCTGGAAATAAATAGCTGGTGACTGTGTCGGACTGTCGTAAAAACCCAACTGGTTCATTAATGTTCTTTAGGGTGGAAAACCTACTGTTCCTACCCGGTCTGGCCTTTATGTGGCTCCAGTCCCACACCGATGTGGTGAAGTGGCCTAGCAAGCTACTCAGTTCAAAAACTACCACCACCTTACCAGGGCAACTAGGGATTGGCAATAAATGCTGGCCCTTGCCAGTGAAGCCCACATCCCGAGAGCGAAGAATTAAAAAAAATACACACACAATAGCGAGAGTTGGCCGAAGACAGATTGCCACCAGAAAGGTCATCTTGTGGGTCTCTATCAGTCAAAATACCCGACATGGCGGATCCTTAGCAGGTTACTTTTTCAGTAGCAAAACAGAGAAAATCTCCTCACAGAAAAACTCTTTCTGGAAGAAGGCTTTAAGATTAAAAATACTTTCCTCACTCTGAAGTATTGCCTCTCTTTAGCAAGGCTCCACTTCTGTAGTAATTTGTCCCCTAGTTTGTTCACAATTAACACCTCATCACTTATACTGAGTGGAGTTGCTCATTATGTACGTTGCCTGCTGAGGCTATAAAACAGTTCTGATGTGGAGATGCCGGTGATGGACTGGGGTGGACAAATGTAAGGAATCTTACAACACCAGGTTATAGTCCAACAGTTTTATTTTAAAATCACAAGCTTTCGGAGATTATTCCCTTCGTCAGGTGAGTGAGTGAATAAGAGGTTCTCAAATCGCATATCTTATGATACGTGATTTGAGAACCTCTTATTCACTCACTCACCTGACGAAGGGGATAATCTCCGAAAGCTTGTGATTTTAAAATAAAATTGTTGGACTATAACCTGGTGTAAGATTCCTTACATTTATAAAACAGTTCGAATGTGCATCATGTAATCAAATCCTCAGACCAGCTTCAATTGGCAGTCAGTGAATGCAGACCCTGTTGGGCTCACTATGGTGTATATGTGCTATGTTGCAGCATGTCCTGACCGAAGAAAAGATTTCTGAAATATTAGTCTGAATATGAACATGCATTTGCCGTAAAATGAAACAAAGCTAAATTATTCCAAACTCAGAATGCAAATGACTATAGTAACTGAACTAACATTAGATTCTCATTCTGGGGCTTCTACAGTTGTGTGTAAATATTACATTTTACTTTATTTTTCTTAATTGAATATGGAATGCTTCTTTTCACTTGCACCATGAAAATGTAGCTAGTTGACAATTTTAGTGTACAGTAACCTCATTTATATCAATTCATACGGTATAGTTTGCCTGACATGCCAGGTTAACTGTTCCATATGCACACTCCACTAAGCGGAAGGTTTCAGAGCGAATAATAGAGTCTGACAAACTGAACATGCATACTAAGTTACATGAACTGCATCACTTTACATGTGCAAGTTATAAAGAAAGAACTTGCATTTATATAGCACCTTTCCTGACCGTAGGACGTCCCAAAGCGCCTTACAGCCAATGAAATACTATTGAAGTCTAGTCGCTGTTGTAATGTAGGAAACGCAGCAGCCAATTTGTGCACAGCAAGCTCCCACAAACAGCAATTAGATAATCTGATATTGGTTGAGAAATAAATATTGGCCAGGACACTGGGGAGAACACCCCGATTAAGATTTAGGTATACTCTATGACCATAAAATGCACTGCATGGTAGGGAAGAGGGAAATTGTACTGACACAAGACCCCAACGTATGTACACTACGGTATTCTGAGATGATATTGGTACTTAGGTTTCTCAGTGAAATTTCATACTGTTTTACATCAAAATATTTTACTCAGATTTCATGCATAAAAAGTTACAAACCACAAATTATAAATCGATAACAATTATTATTTAAAAAGGGCTTAGGTTAATTGGGAAGCTTGATTAGTACTGATTTTTTTTCAATCCAGTGAACTATGTAATTTTAAACTGAAACAGTATTTTTAAGCACAATGAGCTGGGCCATAATTGTTTCATTGTTATTTGGTTGTGCAGAAACATTCAGCTACAGCCTGATAAGGTTCTTGCATAATGGCTTACAATCTGCATTTATCTTTCTACATTAATGGGAGATTTTCACAGGTTTAGAACAAGTGCAATGCCTTTCTTGATGAACATTAAAAAACCATGCTGATTTTTTTACCTTAGTAAAGAGAGCACTTTTTTTTCCACATGTACTTCGTCCCAACACCCCAAAGACTGGCAGTTAACCTCTTCCTGCCTCTATGAGTGCCCTTATACAATTGTGGTCAACTTCAAAAATTGTGCCATGCAATCCTCAGTTACTCATGTGGCTTGGAAACTCCCTCAAGTTTAAGTAATAAGAACAATCTGTGGCACTGCATCGTCTGTGTAATTGTGATAACTGCTTTTGTAGCAGTAAGCCAGTTTCCCGATTTAAAGTTTGAGGCGCTCTGTACTGGTGTCATTGCTGGATTCAAAAAAAAGTCACTTCAATATTGGCAGCAAAGTTTCACAACTCATTATCTGAAAGGAACAAACACCGTAAGAAATGATAGTTACACAACACCATCTAACTGAAAGGCAAACAGTGCTGTCTTTGTTTCAAGTCAATTGAAGTAAAAGCTTGAACTATTCACAGCTCCACAGTTACCATGGGATATTCCAGCATCAACCTGCACTTGTACGTTGATTTGAATTAAATGGGCAGGGACTAGATTGCAAAATACTTTCAATACATAGCAGCACTGAGCTTGGAAGTAGTGGCAGCTGGATTAAAAAGGAATGAGAATTCAAAGAACCATGGAAAAGATACAGCACAGAAGGGGGGGCCATTCGAGCCGGCACTGTGTCCGTGCCGGCTCGAAGAACAACCAGGTGCCCATTCTAATCCCACCTTCCAGCACCCGGTCCATAGCCCTGTAGCTTACAGCACTTTAGGTGCAGGTCCATGTACTTTTTAAAAGAGTTGAGGGTCCCTGCCTCTATCACCGATTCGGGCAGTGAATTCCATACACCCACCACCCTGTGGGCAAAAAAGTTTTCCCTCATGTCCCCTCTAATCCTTCCGCCATGTATGGTTTAGTGCTGGAGTTTGCTGATGGAACCCTGATATCAGCCATAGATTCAATCATGTCTCCTCAGAGATGCAGGTCTCGGTATTAACTGGGGTGGAGGGGAGAAACCAGTCCGGGGTGGGTGCAGGTGGGAAGGAAACCCCCATATGGATTGCAGTGTGAGGCCCGGGCCATTTTAATTCCCGGGCCTGATTTAAATAATCCAGGACAGTCTCCCTCTCCTAACCAGCAGGAATGACATCAGGGCTGGTAGGCTGGAGTGGAAATTGGGTCAGGAGACTCAGGACGCCGGGGACCCAAAGGAACGGTCCTTGGCACAAAGTTAGCACTGGGCAACGGTCTTGGCAGCCGATGCCAGTACTGAGAGGGAGAGACAAGGCCAGGGCTGGAGAGGCCCAATGCAGACTGATGGATGTATGACCACTGTAACTCTGGCAGGTGGCGGAAGGTCCATGAACATAAGAAATAGGAGCAGGAATAGGTCGTACGGCCCCTCAAGCCTGCTCCGCCATTCAGTAAGATCATGGCTGATCTTTGACCTCAACTCCACTTTCCTGCCCGATCCCTACATCCCTTGATTCCCCTAGAGTCCAAAAATCTATCGATCTCAGTCTTGAACATATTCAACGACTGAACATCCACAGCCCTCTGGGGTAGAGAATTCCAAAGATTCACAACCCTCTGAGTGAAGAAATTCCTCCTCATCTCAGTCTTAAATGGCCACTGAGACTATGCCCTCCTAGTTCTAGACACTCCAGCCAGGGGAAACAACCTCTCAATATCTACCCTGTCAAGCCCCCTCAGAATCTTATGTTTCAATTAAATCATTTCTCACTCTTCTAAACTCCAGAGAGTACAGGCCCATTTTATTCAATCTCTCCTCAGAGGACAACCCTCTCATCCCAGGAATCAATCTAGTATTCTATCTAGTAATCTATATGAATTAGGTCAAGATCCAGATGTGCCAGGTCTGGGCCTCCCCGAGTAGCCTTGTAAGGGGCAGAGCCGCCATGCACAACAATTATGGACATCAATGTCGGAGTGGGACCAGGCGGAATGGCCCATCCAGTGGTGGAAATGGAGCCCATCTGCGAGCCCAGGCCTGGGATGTGACCCCCGAAGAAAAGGAACGCAAGTTAAATTTCAGCCCCTTACACAAGGTGCCAAAGGGGTACTTATTTCTCCTTTCCTGCTACAGTTTGCAGCCTCTTGGGGCAGGCGGATTCCTGAGTTGTAGCCCAAGTCGCTGACACCTGCCTGGTCTTATTACACAAAAGGCCACCCCCTGAGCCTGCGAACTTTGGTGGGGTCAGCACCGGACTTCCAAGGCAGGCTCATCAGGCACCGATGGTGGGATGTCGGCCTCTTATGTTTTCAGCCCCCATACCTCTTGCCCTTCTTTCTCTTTTGATAGTGGTCTCCATCTTTGTCTCCCCAGTTATGTCTGTGTAATTATCTCTATCATTTTTCAGCTCCCATTACTTTTACTTCTCACCCATTTAAATCCTAAAAATCCCTGAGTCAAGTCCAGCTACACACTACAGCATAAAGAGTCCACGGGCTAGTGCAATGGAGTGATCCAGACTTGGGCAGCAGAGAATTACACTTTTTGACCTCAACAATTCATGCTTCTCCAACTGCTCAAGATCTTCTGTGGTGAGCTCCAAATCAGAAATGTCTACCAAAACAGCCTTATATTAAAAAAGGAAGATTTTCCGAGGTTTGTGCCCAGGATCCCCAGGCACAGGGAATATCAGGAAATTGTGCTGGTTCCTTTACTCGCATATGCTCAGGAGATCCAGTGTACCTGGGTGTGAACCCAGAAAAATTGTCACCATAACATCTGTGGTATAAAACAGACACACAACTCAGCCTCACTGAAAATCCAAACAAAGTGACCCACATAACACCTCTGCAAGTTCTGCAACTTAACAACAAAAACTTGCATTTATACAGCACCTTTAACATAGTCAGAAGTTCCAAGGTGCTTCACAGGAGCTTAATCTGACAAAATTTGACACCGAGCCACATAAGGAGATATTAGGACAGGTGACGAAAAGCTTGGTCAAAGAGGTAGGTTTTAAGGAACGTCTTACAGGAGGTGAGAGATGTAGAGAGGCGGAGAGGTTTAGGGAGGGAATTCCAGAGCTTAGGCCCTAGGCAGCTGAAGGCACGGCCGCCAGTGGTGGAACGATTAAAACCGGGGCTACGCAAGAGGCCGGAATTGGAGGAGCACAGAGATCTCAGAGGGTTGTAGGGCTGGAGGAGGTTACAGAGATAGAGGGAGGGCGAGGCCATGGAGGGATTTGAAAACAAGGATGGGAATTTTAAAATGGAGGTGTTGCTGGAACGGGAACCAATGTAGGTCAGTGAGCAAAGGGGTGATGGGTGAACAGGACTTGGTGCGAGTTAGGATACGAGCAGCAGAGTTTTAGATGAGCTCAAATTTATGGAGGTTGGAAGATGAGTGGCCGGCCAGCCAAGAGAGCATTGTAATAGTCAGGTCTAGAGGTGACAAGGGCACGGATGAGGGTTTCAGCAGATGAGTTGAGGCAGGGGCAGAGAAGGGCGATGTTATGGAGGTGGAAGTTGGTGATCTTGTTGATGGTCGGAAGCTCATCTCAGGGTCAAATAGGACGCCAAGGTTGCAAACAGTCTGGTTCAGCCTCAGACAGTGGCCAGGGAGAGGGATGGAGTCAGTGACTAGGGAACAGAGTTTGTGGAGGGGACCGAAGACAATGGCTTCGTCATTCCAAATATTTAATTGGAGGAAATTTCTGCTCATCCAGTACTGGATGTCGGACAAGCAGAGACAGTGGAGGGGTCGAGAGAGGTGGTGGTGAAGTAGAATTGGGTGTCGTCAGCGTACACGTAGAACCTGACGTGTTTTCAGATGATGTCGCCGAGGGGCAGCATGTAGATGAGAAATAGGAGGGGGCCAAGGATAGATCCTTGGGGGACTCCAGAGGTAACGATGCGGGAGCGGGAAGAGAAGCCATTGCAGGTGATTCTGCGGCTACGACTGGACAGATAGGAATGGAACCAGGCGAGCCCAGTCCCACCCAGCTGAACGACGGAGGAGAGGCATTAGAGGAGAATGGTGTGGTCAACCATGTCAAAGGCTGCAGACAGGTCGAAAAGGATGAGATGGGATAGTTTACCATCGTCACAGTCATATAGGATGTAATCTGTGACTGACAATGACTTCCGGTGATTTTTAATTCAACAACTCACCAAGACTTGCCACCTTGAAAATTTTTCTCACACACGCACACACACGGAAAGGTGTTACTTCAATATATTAATGTACATAGTTGTAGCATTTAACATCTTAAACTGTAAACACAGCTGAGATTTTCATATATGGGATATGATTGTACTGCTAAAAGTGTGTTTGGGATAAAACATTACATGCCAAAAGAGTACAGGTCAATCAAGTGAGCAAATTTGATCTTTTTAGTGCAGATAATTAAGACTTTTAATGGAACTACTTACATATTTGAGGGAGTTCTACAGATGTGGCAGTGCTGTGGAAGGTGGAGATTGCTGCAATACCAGGAATGTGCCATCGTCAGGGACTATCAGATCTTGACAGTTTGAAATCCACAGGTCACAGGCATATCAGCAGTTCTCTTTCCCCCCCCCCCCCCCGCCTCCCCATATCAAGATATTCCACTTTCAGATCTAAATGCTGGACAGCCCATACGTACCAATAATATCTACACTGAAAAAGCAGGAGGATGAGACTAAGGTGCCAGGGAAAATGCTCATTAAAAGAAAGAGCTCATCCCTAGTTTTTCTCTAAGACGGTAACATTAGATTAAATAGTGCTAATCTTCCTCTACCAAACAGCACCCAAAAAAAAAGAATGCAATGCAGAGGATAAAGGGCTGCTAATCCTTTGCTCCTGTTTTGTTCCTCAACAGCACTACAAAATTACTCTGTGGTTTTTTTCTGGTGTCTGCACCTGAATATAAATGACACACAAATGATTATCAGAGGTCTTTGTACACAAATTTCCTCCATTAGCACCAGGCTGCTACACTCCACTACGTGCTGAAACTTTGCTAAATTGTCCTCCAATTCATTTTGCTGCTTCGGAAAGTGTCTATAAAAGCTGTAGCCATGCTCCTAGTCCCAAGCAAGGCTGCTTAATTTATTCTGCAGTACACCCAGTAGAAAAATAAGTGGGTGCACCATTTGGATTACCCTTATATTTAACATACTTGGAGGAGGAGAAGAGAGATAAAGCAAAGGCTGAGATGAATGACTGGAGAGGAGGAAGAATCCAATTCATCCATACCCCCTAGATGACTGTACAGGTGCAATGAGGTTTTGAGAATCTAACTCAGGAATAGTGTCAATGTTGCTCGAGATCCCCAAAGATGTGGTGAGAGAATTGTGTGGCAAACTAATATTCCCTTTAAGGCACTATCTGTGGAAGTCAAGATCATAATGGCTCTCAATATTTTTGCAACTTCTAGGATGCAGCAGGTGATCTGAGCAGCATAAGTCAGTCTGCTGTTCACAGATGCATAACGCAGATCACAATGACTATTTTTTAAAAGAGGGAAAAGCACATCAGCTTCTCTTTTAACCCTCAACAGCAGCTGGCAAGAGCCCCTCCACATAACATGTTTCCCCAGAATGCATGGAACCCGTGTGACCTTCAGAGCTTCTCTAGCAAGATGTGGCCTGTATATTAATCACAAGAGGTCCGATTCAGCCAATGCCCAGATAATTTGTGATCACCACCATCGAATAATGCAAGTGAATGTGAAACTTCCGGGGCCAGCGCATGATTCATTCATCATGAGGTAATCCACACTTCCTGGTATCTTTGAGGATCCCTCTGCTGCGAGGGGTTGACTCTTGGAGGATAAAGGGTACCTCCTCACATGCCGGCAGATGCCAACCTATGGAATAATAATACAGCAGCTGAACATCACTACAATGAGGCTCATTCTAAAACCCAAGCTGTCATTGAGCATATTGTCAGAATCCCAAAGCAATAGTTCCGCTGCCATGAGTTACTAGGATGGTAGATTGGGCTTTAAACTAATAAGCATGGGTGGGGGGGGGGTGGGGGGGTGGGGAGAAGGGTTCAGAAGGGTAAATTTATAAGTCTAAAGAGAAAACTCAAGGTTGTAGAGCAGAGTAAAAACAAGCAGAATGTGTCAGGAAGGGACAGAGAGTTTAACAAAGGTAACAAGGTATTAGCGACTAAGGTCACATCAAGGAAAAATAGTAAAAAGTTAAAATTAAAGGCACTATATCTGAATGCATGAAGCATTTGTAACAAGATAGATGAATTAATGGTACAAATAGAGTTGGGTTTGATCTAGTAGCCATTACTGAGACGTGGTTGCAGGGTGACCAAGGTTGGGAACTAAATATTCCAGGGTACTGGACTTTTAGAAAAGATAGGCAAAATGGAAAAGGTTACAGAGGTAACCCTGATAATAAAGGATGAGATAAAGGCAGTAGTGAGAAAGGATCTTAACTCAGAAAATTAGGATGTAGAATCAGTATGGGTGGAGTTAAGAAATAACAAGGGACAGAAAACACTGGTGGGAGTACTTTATAGGCTCCCTGACAGTAGTTAGTGATGGACAGAGTAAAAATCAGGAAATTAGAGGAGCATATAACAAGGATAACGCAATAATCATGGGGGACTTCAATCTTCATATAGACTGGGCAAATCGAATCGTCAAAAGTAGTTTGGAGGTCGAGTTCATGGATTACATTCGAGACAGTTTCCGAGAACAATACACCATGGAACTAAGCAGGGTACAGGCTATTTTAGTGTAATGAGCAGGGTTAATTAGTAATCTCACAGTAAGGGATCCTCTGGGGAAGAGTGATCATATTATAATAGAATTTCACATTGAGCACAAGAATGAGTCTTAAACATAAACAAAGCCAATTACATAGGTATGAGGGGAATGTTGGCTAAGGTTGATTGGGAAATTAGATTAAAAGATATGACAATAGATAAACAATGGCAAACATTTAAAGAAATATTTCACAATTCTCAACGAGTATACATTCCATTGAGGAATAAAAACTCCACAGGAAAAGTGATCCATCTGTGGCTAACTAAAGAAGGATAGTATTAGATTAAAATAAGAGGCTTATAATGTTGCCAAGAGTAGTGAATCTGAGGATTGGGAAAGTTTTAGAAACCAGCAAAGGATGACCAAAAAATTGATGAGGGATAAAATAGAATAATGAGAGTAAACTAGCAAGAAATATGAAAGCAGATTGTAAGAGCTTCTACAAGTATGTTAAAAGGTAGAGAGTAGTGACAGTAAACTTGGGTCCCTTAGAGGCTGAGACAGGAGAAATTATAATGGGGAACAAGGAAATAGCAGAGACGTTAAACAAGTATTTTGTATCTGTCTTCACAGTAGAAGACACAAAAAAATACCAGAAATAGTGGGGAACCAAGGGTCTACTGAGAGTGAGGAACTTAAAGTAATTAATATTAGTAAAGAAAAAGTACTGGAGAAATTAATGGAACTAAAAGCCGGCAAATCCCCTGGACCTGATGGCCTACATCCTAGGGTTCTAAAAGAGGTGGCTGCAGAGATAGTGGATGCATTGGTTGTGATCTTCCAAAATTCGTAGATTCTAGAACAGTCCCAGTGGATTGGAAGGTAGCAAATGTAACACCGCTATTCAAGAAAGGAGGGAGAGAGAAAGCAGGGAACTACAGGCCAGTTAGCCTGACATCAGCAGTTGGGAAAATGCTGGAATCCATTATTAAGGACGTGGTAATGGGGTACTTAGAAAATCATTAAATGATTAGGCAGAGTCAACATGGTTTTATGAAAAGGAAATTGTGTTCGACAAAATTATTAGAGTTTTTTGAGGATGTAACTAGCAGGGTAGATAAGGGGAATCGGTGGATGTCGTATATTTGGATTTTCAAAAGGCATTCGATAAGGTGCCACAAAAAATGTTGTTATACAAGATAAAGGCTCATGGGGTTAGGGGCAATATATTAGCATGGATACAGGATTGGTTAACGGACAGAAAACAGAGTGTAGGAATAAACGGGTCATTTTCAGGTTGGCAGGTTGTAACTAGTGGAGTGCCGCAAGGATCGGTGCTTGGGCCTCAGCTATTTACAATCTATATCAATGACTTAGATGAGGGGACCGAGTGTAATGTTTTGACGATACAAAGCTAGGTGGGAAAGTAAGCTGTAAGGAGGACGCAAAGAGGCTGCAAAGGGATATAGACAGGTTAAGTGATTGGGCAAGAAGGTGGCAGATGGAGTATAATGTGGGGAAATGTGAGGTTATCCACTTTGGTAGGTAGCATAGAAAAGCAGAATAATTCTTAAAAGGTGAAAGACTAGCAATGAGGGATTTGTGTGTCCTTGTACACGAATCACAAAGTTAACATGCAGGTGCAGCAAGCAATTAGGAAGGCAAATGGTATATTAGCCTTTATTGCAAGGGGGTTGGAGTATAATAGTATAAAAGTCATCTGGAGTACTGTGCAGAGTTTTGGTCTCCTTACCCAAGGAAGGATACACTTGCCTTAGAGGAGGTACAACAAAGGTTCACTAGATTGATCCCTGGGTTGAGAGGGCTGTCCTATGAGGGAGATTGACTAGAATGGGCTTATATTCTCTGGAGTTTAGAAGAATGAGATGTGATCTCATTGAAACATATAAGATTCTGAGAGGGCTTGACAGGGTAGATGCTGAGAGGCTGTTTCCCCTGGCTGGAGTGTCTAGAACTAGGGGTCACAGACTCAGGATAAGGGGTCCGCCATTTAAGACTGAGATGAAGAAAAATTTCTTCACTCAGAGGGTTGTGAATCTTTGGAATTCTCTATCCCAGAGGGCTGTGGATGCTCAGTCGTTCAGTATATTCAAAACTGAGATCAATAGATTTTTGGACACTAACGGAATCAAGAGATATGGGGATAGGGTGGGAAAAGGAGCATTGAGGTCGAAGATCAGCCATGATCTTATTGAGTGGCGGAGTAGGCTCTAGGGCCGTATGGCTTAGTCCTGCTCCTATGTCTTACGTTCTTATGACTGCTGCAGGGTCCCACTGCATCCTCCTCCAGCCGAGGTCTCCCATATCATAACTGTCTGTTGGTGTCTCCATAATATGGCCACGGAGGGAAATCCAGTGGAGAAAATGCAAGAGAAAGCCCTGTGGCGTAACTTGTAAGAATGGACAGGTCAAGAAAGTTTCAAGCAAGAGCCCAGTGAAGATTTGGTGCACATATAATTTTAATTACGCTGCCTGGCAAAGAAACAGTTAAAACTAAAATGCTGAAATAATCTGACCAGGTCAAGCATCTCTACTCAGAAGAGGGGAACAAAGTAATTTAATTCTTCTAACTATGGCTTGAGCATTGTAATTGTTTTAATTTGTCCTTGGTTTGATCACCTCAATAAAAGAACTCTTCACTGCCCCCATCAGGGTTGGATTTATCACAAGCTGAGAGCGAAGCACCAAGAATCAGAGCCAGAGCAATAGGGAGCCTTGAGAGCTCCAGAGGTTTCTGCTGGTCTCTTACTTGGCCGCAGAAACACCCAGATTTCCAGTTCAGTTCCTGGCTATAGCAAATAGTGTGCCCACCTCCCCCACATATACTTATTGAATTCAAATGACGTCTAGAGGAAGTTTGGACACACAGCTCTTAGTCCCTGTGGGACCCACTTCCAGCACTCTGCACTAATTGTTCTGAATAATGCCAGGACAGGAACATCAGCCGTAATTAGTTCTTGCTATATGTAGAAAGGAATTGTAAAAGGTATGATGTGGAGATGCCGGTGATGGACTGGGGTTGACAATTGTAAACAATTTTACAACACCAAGTTATAGTCCAGCAATTTTATTTTAAATTCACAAGCTTTCGGAGGCTTCCTCCTTCCTCAGGTAAATGTACCTGAGGAAGGAGGAAGCCTCCGAAAGCTTGTGAATTTAAAATAAAATTGCTGGACTATAACTTGGTGTTGTAAAATTGTTTACAATTGTAAAAGGTAGGTAGCTGGGAGGGTAAGAACAGTAAAAACACACACAATCTGATCATCAGGGCTTCAGCTGCAAGCTCAAAGGCAATCCATGTACCTTTGGAACTCGGTAACCCCTCAACTGGGAGAGCCTCTATGTGTAAGACAAACTTTAGCTGATAGGACTAAAGGGTGGGCGGTCTTTAAAGGGGAGATGGTTTGGGTACAGTCTAGGCACATTCCCACGAGGTAGAAAGGTAGGGCAACTAAAGCCAGAGCTTCCTGGATGGCAAAAAGAGATAGAGAGTAAGATGAAACAGAAAAAAGGGACACATGACACATGTCAGGTTGATAACATAGGTGAGAACCAGGTAGAATATAGAAAGTTCAGAGGGGAAGTGAAAAAGGAAATAAGTGGGACAAAGAGAGAGTATGAGAATAGACTGGCGGCCAATATAAAAGGGAATCCAAAAGTCTTCTACAGGCATTTAAACAGTAAACGGGCAGTAAGAGGAGGGGTGGGGCCGATTAGGGACCATAAAGGAGATCTACTCAGAGGCAGAGGGGATGGCTGAGGTACTAAATGAGTACTTTGCATCTGTCTTTACCAAGGAAGAAGATGCTGCCAGAGTCTCAGAAAAGGAAGATATAGTTGAGATGGGCTAAAAAATGATAAAGAATAGGTATTAGAAAGGCTAGCTATACTTAAAGTAGATAAGTCACCCGGTCTGGATGGGATGCATCTGAGGTTGCTGAGGAAAGTAAGGGTGGAAATTGTGGAGGTACAGGCCATAATCTTCAAACATCTGTAGATACAGGGGTGGTGCCAGAGGATTGGAGAATTGCAAATGTTACACCCTTGCTCAAAAAAGGGTGTAAGGATAAACCCAGCAAATATAGGCCAGTCAGTTTAACCTCAGTGGTGGGGAAACTTTTAGAAACGATAAGCCGGGACAGAATTAACAGTCACTTGGACGAGTATGGATTGATTAGGGAAAGCCAGCACTAACCTGATAAGAGTTTTTTGATGAGGTAACAGAGAGGGTAGATGAGGGCAATGCAGTTGATGTGATGCATATAGACTTTCAAAAGGCATTTGATAAAGTGCCGCACAGTAGGCTTCTCATCAAGATTGCTGCCCATGGAATCTTGGATTCAGAAGAATACAGAATTGGCTAAGTGACAGGAAACAGAGAGTAGTGGTGAACGGTTGATTTTAGGCCTGGAGGGAGGTGTACAGTGGTGTTCCCCAGGGGTCGGTGCTGGGACCACTGCTTTTCTTGATATATATTAATGACTTGGACTTGGGTGCACAGGGCACAATTTCCAAATTGGCCGATGACACAAAACTTGGAAGGGTAGTAAACAGTGAGGAGGATAGTGATAGACTTCAAGAGGATATAGACAGGCTGGTGGCATGGGCGGAGAGGTGGCAGATGAAATTTAACGCAGAAAAATGTGAAGTGATACATTTCGGTAGGAAGAACGAGAAGAGGCAATATAAACTAGAGGGCACAAATCTAAAAGGGGTATAGGAACAGAGAGATCTGGGGGTATATGTGCACAAATCGTTGAAGGTGGCAGGGCAGGTTGAGAAAGAGGTTAATAAAGCATATGGATCCTGGGCTTTATAAATAGAGGCATAGAGTACAAAAGTATGGAAGTCATGATGAACCTTTAAAAAACACTGGTTCGGCCACAACTGGAGTATTGTGTCCAGTTCTGGGCACCGCGCTTCAGGAAAGATGTGAAGGCCTTAGAGAGGGTGCAGAAAAGATTTACTGGAATGTTTCCAGGGATGAGGGACTTTAGTTACGTGGATAGACTGGAGGAGCTCTCCTTTGAACAGAGGCGGTTGTGAGGAGATTTGATAGAGGTATTCAAAATCATGAAGGGTCTAGACAGAGTAGATAGAAAGAAACTGTTCCCATTGGCGGAAGGGTCAAGAACCAGAGAACATAGATTTAAGCTGATTGGCAAAAGAACCAAAGGTGACACGAGGAAAAACATTTTTACACAGCGAGTGGTTAGGATCCGGAATGCACTGCCCAAAGGGGCAGATTCAATCATGGCTTTCAAAAGGGAACTGGATAAGTACTTGAAGGGAAAAAATTTGCAGGGCTACGGGGATAGGGGGGTGGGGGATTGGGTCTCGCTGGATTGCTCTTGCATAGAGCCGGCGCAGACTCGACGGGCTGAATGGCCTCCTTCCGTGCTGTAACCTTTCTATGATTCTATGATTTTATGATTTTAGGAGCATATAGATTTTGATTCGAGGAAAATATAGTTTCCAATCACTATAAACCCCAAAAGACTCCCTTATTGATTTGGAGCATAACCATTTAACTGCTTCCTGCAACCAGCTTGAAGCTGTTTTCTCAGCAGCTACCTGGGCTACTGCATTTGTTATTACCAGTGTAAAATTAAGTTTGAAGTAATGAACATCAGAAGTGTCGGCCCATTTATTTGGCATCCTCTATATTTAGACCTTTCCCCACGAGTGTTGCAAGCTTTGCTTCTATTGTTAATTAGTTAGCACAATAAGAAGATAACAACTCTTTAAGACCAAACTAGTCTGAGTAAAACGTGGGTCAAGTTAAAAGTAAGGAATTTAGATTTTATTTTAAATGAGTCTCATCTAGGCAGTATCTATGCCGTATGCGAATTTCTGTAATAATGAAATTCTGTTGACTTTAAGTGGACAGTGCAATAGATAAAGAATAACCTTTCCTTCTATAGCTAGATTGAGCATCCAATGTATACTTGCAAAGCTCTTGTATTCTTTTAAAGAAAAAAATCTACCATGTTTACTCATACATTCTAAAACAGTACCCAGCAATATTCACCTTTAACCCCTCACCCAATTTCTACATTTATTTTTCTCCCTATCTTTAAATCTTTTCAGGCAGGACGCTGAAAGGTTTTGGACTTATTAGTATGGACATTTTGATGCCTGCTCTTAAGGAAGACTAAGTAAGGCCTATGAAGCGGGAACTGTCAGGGCTACACTCACCCAGAAACCGCAAGGAATCAATTTGAAATCTTGGATTAGCTGGGTTTGGTAAAAGAGCATGATTGGTTAAAAGTATGAACGGCAAATAAAGCATAACTCATGTGCAGCCCATACAAGCAAAACAAAATTACAGGCAGATTAATTTGGGACCTGTAGCCTACTGAGGAACGGATCCATTGTATTGAAACAGCAATGGAGCAAAGGACTACGGGAACTTGACAGAAATCTGAGAACATGTTGCATGTTGGATCTTGTTATTGCTCCAAGCTGTCTTGAGAAAGACTGTCTGTAGCTTACTGTACGTTCCAAGGACAATGAGAGATAAACAAGGTAAAGGACGAGGCAGCTGTCTGCTGGACTGTGGGAACTGAAAGGAAAACAACAAACTAATCTGCTCAGTAACAGAAAAGGGAAAAAGATATAACAGACAGGCTCACAGTGATGTGCAGGAGGCCACAAGAAGCATTCAAAGAAAGTCATTGATGAAGAATTAACCCCCTCAACTCTCCCAGAAGTAGGATCTGATCATCATTGGTTCTGAGTTGTGTTCCTCAGATAAGGTTGTACGGCATCGTCATCTGGAAAACTGTCGAGTCTTAAAGTCTAAAATTAGAGAATCAATTATAAAGTCTTGGTTGATTCTTACCTTTCGAGCCCACTAAAATAATAAGAAAACCCTGCAATACCGTTCCCTGACTAAATATATGGACTCAGTCGAGTTGCCCACTCAAATTGGGTGGGATGACAACCCCTCGTTTCTTCTGTCTCCCAACTGGGAAACTCATGGGCCCTGAAAATCTGCTGGAGTGCATTCTCCGTGGTTATGCCGGGATCATAACGGCCACAGAACTCCAATGCCGACTCCAGCAAAGTTCGTGAGATCATGGGATGGGGCCTCCAGAAGCTGGCCTTCTGCGGTGTTGGGTTGCAACCGCATGTAGGAATGCTGCACCGCCACACAGCAAAATCTTTTATAAAGAGTTTCCCAATTACCTCCACAGTGTGCGTCTTGGTGCTGATGATGAAAACCTGTCCACCAGAAGCAGTCCAGAGTGTGTCTTCCATTACAAGGATGATTTTCACTGGCAGGTCACTAAGCTTCAGCACTTTTGGCGAATCAGCATTCCAAGATCCATCTTCAACAGAGCAATTGAGAGAATGCAATTTTAAAAAGTTGTCACTTTCATATACAAAATTCAGAACAGCAAACTTTATTTTGAATGTGAACCTGTTTTTGTTTGGATTGTCCTGCATTAAGAAACTGTAGAATTGCATTTCTTGAATTTATCCAGAAATCTCTTAGGTGCTAAGCAGTTCATTGCAGTGGATTTGAGAACCATGTTCTTTTAAGTTTTCTTCCTTACACTTTTAATTATTAAGAATGAAAGAAGAATGACTCTAACATGTCTATAATCTATCTTTAAAACTAAAATATATAATTTACCAACAAATAGCATCACATGCAAAACAACACCATTTGTTGCCATTTTCAAGGGCAGCTTTAAAAGTTATGGAAAGAATCACATATCTACATTTAAAAACTTCTTTTTGTAAATCAAAACCATATATTGTTGACAGTGGTGTAAGCAGGCAATTGATTTTACTTGTGTTAAAAGATAATTTATTAGCTTCTGTTTAGAATTTGTAGCAGAGATTCTGTTTGTGATATCAGATTATCCTCTATATGTATAGTCACCAAAAACTTGAAGGGGTTACAGTACTGAACAGCAATGCACACGCGTCAGAATTACATAATTTCTTCCAACCCAATTGCAAACCACGAAATGCAATAAATATGGCGACTCGTACAAGCTTAGGGTTTGAAACCACAATGAAACCCATATAAATTGTATAAGATATGAGGAGTAGAAGTTAACTTGTAGCTTATAACCTTCTTATAACAGGCATGCTCGGTTGAAAAGGCAACATATGTAACATAATTCATTCCCATCTTATGATTTTGAGTGGCTTTGCATTCTGTGTGGGGAATGTTTCATTCTCATGTCGCTTTCCATTTTAAAAAAAAACTCTACATATTTAATCCTGCCCCCAGTTAATTGTGAATATACAAAAGGTCCCAATACTAGAGGAAATTCTAATATCCTATAAGGTGATCACTGAATGTTGCTTTTGTTCATTTTGTACAAATCAAAGTTGTAACTTTGTAATCGAAGATGTGGGTGCCACAAACTAGTGATTCATTCACAATATGTCTAGGTTTTCTCTTTCTAAGCCTCAGAATAGGAGCTGACCCTTCCATTCTATTGCCACATTTAACACTGGACCCTACAATAGACCAGCTATTGTTTTAGTGCAAGAAACGTTGTTAGTGTCTGAGTGTCTTTATTAAAAACTGACAAATACTCTAGAATGACTCACTGTTCCATTTTTTTCAGTTTTGACTGTAGAATAAGGCCCTTTAATTCTCGAGAAGCTTCTGCCTTTGGTTTTTGTGTTAATGAGCAAATATGGCTGCTTCCTAATCACCGCAACAGGCTTTAAATTGCCAACCACTTTATATCGTTTGTACAGCTGCTACTCAAGTTGATCAGTCGTGTACTTTCATGTGAACCACTGATATCACAGTTTTAAAAAAAAAATTGTTCACGGGAAGTGGGTGTCACTGGCAAGATCATCCCGAGTTGCTCTGAAAGGACTTGCTTGCTCAGTCATTTCAGAAGACAGTTAACAGTCAACGTGGTCGGTGTGGGACTGGAGTCACTTATAGGTCAGACAGCGTAAGGGAGGAAGGTTTCTTTCCCTGAAGGACATTAGTGAACTAGTGGGGTTTTTATGACAAAACAATAGCTTCATGATCATTTTTACTGATACCAGCTTTTTATTTCCAGATTTAAAAATTATTATTTTTTAAAAAAAACTGAATCCAAAATTCTCAAACTGCCATGGTGAGATCTGAGCACTCATTCCCTGGATGAGAAGTCTGCAGACTGAGGTCACAGTAAAGTAAATAAGGCACCAGTAGTGCCATTGGAGACAGCTTGCCATAAATGCTTGCCATCAGAGGCAGCCATATATTTTGGACCCTCCCGTTGCAGTTCGGCGAAATGATTTTGCTCATATTCGCCTGTACAGCTCCTTCTCCAAGCCGCACCAAGCAAATAGTTGCAAACAGTAGCTTTCAAGCAACAGCTTGTGTAAATGTGAATTCTATGCTGTAGAAACCACCCTGCAATATAAAGGGACAGTTTCCTACAGCACTTGGAGCTCCAGCCAAGAATGTCATAGAGTCATAGAGTCATAAGAGTTATACAGCACGGATAGAGGCCCTTCGGCCCATCGTGTCCGCGCCGGCCATCAGCCCTGTCTACTCTAATCCCATATTCCAGCATTTGGTCCGTAGCCTTGTATGCTATGGCATTTCAAGTGCTCATCCAAATGCTTCTTGAATGTTGTGAGGGTTCCTGCCTCCACAACCCTTTCAGGCAGTGAGTTCCAGACTCCAACCACCCTCTGGGTGAAAAAGTTCTTTCTCAAATCCCCTCTAAACCTCCCGCCTTTTACCTTGAATCTATGTCCCCTTGTTATAGAACCCTCAACGAAGGGAAAAAGCTCCTTAGTATCCATCCTATCTGTGCCCCTCATATCCAAATGTAGAACTCCTTCCTGAACAGCTCTGCAATAGAAATGCAATACGAGAAAATAATTGGAGTGATGAATAGTACTTGTGGATTAATTGGAACCAGCATATCAAATTGTGGAATTAGGACTTATGGTCAAGTACAATTAGACTCCATCAGTTTAGTTCTTAAATAAAAGATAAAAAATAAATGCTCATTAATGCTTACAAAACTTACTCTGACGTAAATAAAAGTGAAGAACGTTTAAATCAACATATATATTTTGCAATAGTAATCTAGATAAAAGATTATTTAGCTTGGACTGTGACCGCACAACTAAAGGATTCAAATGTAAAATTAGCGAGCCTCAAGCTAGCTGCACAGAGCTGAAGAAACTTCACCCCACCCCCTTGCAGACTCTCAGCAAGGTCAGCTACATAACAATGCCCTTTTCTGTTAAAGGATATGACTGAAGGTTATGAGGATGGCCACACATTATTGAATCATATGTGGAACACAGTGTTTCCTGTGTAGATGGAGCCTAAGATGATTCATCAGTGGAATGTAACTGGATCAAGTTAAATACAGTGTGGTTTGCAACACTGGATTGATTACTATAAAATTGGGGAGACATTTCAGAGTTTTCCTTTCTTGGTTGGTTGCCTGGCTTCATGAGCTTGAACAAGTTAGGCAAAGTTCACAATGCAACAAAATCTACTCGGCCCTGTGGGAACAATGGACTTGGATAGTCTTTTCTCATTCCATATTTTCTTTTGTTCTTATATTAACAGTACTGGATAACTGAATTGGAAGCAATTGCAAAGTTTTATTACAATTAACGCCTAGCCACCAGTGAAAGTGTTAACTACCTCTTAGGTTAAATGGCTTTTATTTCAGTTGCCACAGATTTACGAGGATGGGTTTTCATCTTTAGTGCCTGGGTGTAAAGTACTGCCTGGGGAGGAGCGCATAGAGAAAAATTAGACGGGGAGGGCCGTGTCTACAAAGCAGCCTGCCTGATTTTCCACTTTGTGTCTGTAATGCTTTATACCCAGTGCAGCCTTCAATCCAAACAAAGAAGAAATGATTTACCTAAAACACTAAAAACTAAAATAGAATTAAATATGAGCAGGGCAGCATGAGAGAAAACTTTCATTTTCTGTGTTTCACTGCTTTTGTTTTCCTGCATTTTCTCTCGACTGTCATAAATATTAAAATATTAAACATGCATCCAAGAATCCTCTTTCCTCACCCCCAAAAATTGCAATTTTTTCCCCATTGTTTCATGATATGGCACATCTTTTGGGCCCAGAAAAAATGATCCATTCCCTTGCCTTTGCTAATATGGTTAAAAAAAAGCACAAATGCTGCCGAATTAACCCTGTTCTCTGATTTTCCTCTCCTCCCTGTGGAGAATCAACAAGTCTCCATTTTCCATTAGTACAAAACTGAAGCCTTGCACCAGTGCCAGGAAAGGTGAAAACCGAGGTTAGTGTCTCTTGTTGGTTTGTGCCAAACTGTACGTCAAACTTTCTGAACTGATTCAGACTTGTACTGACTAGCAAAATGAAACGTTTCCATAGGGATACATAAATATGATGCAACAGTGTAGTTGGTGTAGAAAACTATTAGTCCAACTAGCTTTACAAATAAGAAACAAAATGTTTTTTGGAAGCCTTCATTCTGTCTACTTGCATTCCCTGAGGTTCATCAAATACACATGAATTTTGATGCATTTCCAGGGAAGCTCAAATTGAAAAATCAATATTTTCTCATGCCAAGAAGAGATACACTGCAAAGTTGCAATATCCTCTAAAACGTACAACAACAAATTGTAATTTACACACCTGAATTGCATCCATCTGAGGCCACCTTTACTTTTCCAACATGATCAGACAAATCTATACCTCTAATTTTGAAAAGCATATTTGAAATTCCAGTTTCAAACTAGGAGGTATAATCTCACATCCTGCACGATGTATAACCACAAAAGGGAACTGAAAGGTTGTGTGGTTTTAAATCCCAATACATTCTGCTTTATGCAGAACAGCTGGCAGAAATGGTCAGCTATATAATTATGTTCTGCGTCTAAACTTTTTCAAAACCGCACACATCATTCTCAGCAGATCCAGCTGAAAACCACTCAGCTTCTGTTCTGAATTCTCAATTTAACTCCTTCACTCCCACAAAATGACAGATTGCCATTAATTCCAGTGGGAAATGGCTGTCTGGTTCTGTTGGAAAAGTATAAAAACAATCTGATCTTTATTCAGAAAAACAAAAACAATTCTTTTCCATGCTCAAGATACAGTAAAGATCAACTGAGGCAAAGCACTGCAGGAATATCAAAATTAAATAAAAGTGTTTGAGAATATAAACAAGGATAGTGCTCAAAGCAGTTGGTAGCAATGCTGTAAAAAACCTTCTACTTTGGTTTTGGCTGCAATACTAAGTGCTCACAAAGAAAGAACATAGAAGAACTACATGAAGAATACAACACTTTGAGATAATTAAAAAGAAACCCTTATCGTTTATAAAGGTCATGTTTAAACCACTCTAGATAGGGTGATGAATGAACTATGAGTCTGTGACAAAGGGCAATGCCTCCTATTTCAATGGCTGTTTCAGTACTGTGCGTGGACTGGCCACCTGCAGAGATTGCATTTTCATGCCTCAACCGTGATGAGATTTAGTGTCCCGTAATTAAACTAACCCAATCCTTTCTGTGCAATATCAAGCCTAGCCCTGCACAGTACATTCAATCTGAAACTAGAAAATTATAATGTACAAATTATCACTGCACCTAATCAGACCTGAAGAGCTGCCTAGATTCCAGTGGATGGGAATCATTAATTATACATTATAATGCACAACTGATTTAATCTTAGCTTCATCATTTTCAAATATATTCAATCTTATAAAATTCTAGTATGTACATTTTATCATGCCAAATATTTGGCTTATCTAGCTGCCTGTATGTAGCTACCGGTGATAAATAATGTTGGGTTGTTGGAGCTTTACCAGTTACATCAACTGACTGATCAACTCCTTTCCTTTTGAGTGCATACGACACTTACCAGATCCCCATGAGATATTTCTCAATTTTTCCCAGTAGTCAAACATGATCAGCAGCTTCTGCCATTTAAAATAAATGCAGACCTAAATGGAGTGTACAGTGCGTGAGACAATAAACAGAGAACCTCCAACAGGTCTCCCAATAAATTAGCCTGCGTATTGAAGTGGAGCTTTACAAGAAATTAACTGTGTAATACCGTATATACATTCTTCCAATGCAAACTACAGACATGATTCAAATGTGTTTTCCAGCTAAGTGTGGTTCATGAATTAAAATGATTTTTTAAAATTTAAAAAAATGGGAGGGGTGGAGGGGAATACTTTTCAGCATGAAATATCCCTCACAATCTATATTAAGAACAATTCTACATAATTTTAAGATAGCTCCATAAAAAATAAATGATTTGCTTCTTCTCTAAAGTTATGGTCTTCCCTAACATCTGGCTGCCATTTTGATCACACATATCATGGATGTATCCAGTTGCATTTACAGAGAGCAAGTCGGAAAAGCAACATTTGGTACCCATCTGGATGCTGATCTGGAGACATCCGAACCTGGAACAGTCAGTACTAGTTGCTTCCACGTTCTTATGTCAAGAGTCCCTCAATGTCCTTGAGGTGGACAATTGCAAACCTCTACTCTATTTTCCCCCCCACCTTTGTCACATGATGCTCAATCTTTGTTCAATTCCATGCAAATAAATTCTAGTCTATAAGCAAGATGGAAGATTGGTGAAACACTACACGGTTGTACTCCTGAATTAGTTATGAATAGCAATGTAATTTTATAGAATAATAATCTCTCCTACTGTAAAAGCAAGAAAAAGCTTTCACTTATATAGCGCCTTTCACATCTGCAGGATATCCCAAAAGTGCACCCTAACCCATGAATTACCTTTGAAGCGTTGTCATTGTTTTTTTTTACAGGCAACGGATGCAGCCAATTTGGGCACATCACGGTACTACAGTCAGGAAATGAGATCAGTTTTTGGTGGCATTGGTTGAGTGATGAATGTTGGCCAGGATACTGGGAGAACTCTTTGAATAGTGCCGTAAGATCTTTGTGTTCACCTAAACAGGCAGAGAAGGTCTTGATTTAACAAGGTCTGAAAGACATTGGGCTCAATTTTGAAATGATGGCGGGATGGCAGCGGGGGAAATGAACATACGCGTGGAAACCCAAATAAAAAAAAACTTACCTTTTCCAATGAGATCGCGATATAATTGACAGTGATTAAAGTTGTTTCCGGGTTTCGCGCCTGGCAGCCAGTCTGATTGACAGGCTGCCTGCCGACAGGAGCTGCGGCGGAGAGGGCGAAGAGTGGGGGGAGGGGGGGGGCGGAGAGGGCGAAGATCGGGGGGGGGAGATGGTGGAGAGGTCGGTTTATTTTTTTAAAAAACTTTGTGCAATGGTTTTTTATTTAATTTATTTAGTTTATTTTTTGCCTGATCTGGCCCTTCCAGGCGTGAATCAGAAGCAGTGGGAAAGCGGCCCAGGTAAGTTTAAAATCAGTTTAACTATCCACTATGTCAGAAATGAAGTACCTTTCGTATCTCAATGAGGTACATTTGGTTCTTTGACAATCATCCTGCTGGCTTTAATTGCTGGCGGGATTTCCGCAGTCGGGAAGCAGCATGCGCACAGGCGCGTCTGTGGGAAACCCGGAAGTCGGTGGGTTGGGTCTGGCTTCCTCACCTGCTTGGGATTTTCCTGATTTTTGCAGCCCCCCGCCCCCACAATTTGATTTGAAAATCGGGGCCACTGCCTCCAAATAATGCAATGCTCTGTCAGAATGGCACTGAAATGTCAGCATTAATGACTTGGACTCAAGACTGAACAGATTAAATGACACCATGTTTTTCTGTCATGATGATTTCCCATCATTTCAAGCAGTGCTAATCTACATAACTGCAAAAAGCTGACTAAGAATTTCAAAAAAAGAAAGCTGACAAAGCACCAAAAAGCCGGCGACTCAACAAAATGTGTAACTGGAAAGCCGCTCTGAATAAAAACCTATGGTCAAGGCCACTGTTCAAAGCAAGTGAGCTAAGTTGTCAGGGATTTCGTTACAGTAGACATTGGGAAAGTCAGCAGATTACGTAAAGAGAAAACCAAAAGAATCAGAGGCTAACAGGCAGAGTAGAAAGGCACAAAGATTACAAAAGGTAGCGAAGAAACCAGTCGTATTGAGTAAAGACTAGAAGGCATTGATGGTGGGTCTTGGTGAACTGATCCCAATGACTGATAACTCCTGTTGTCTGTGTGAAATCATTAATTGGATCTGGGTAGGAGGACAGTGCACCTAAGAAACCTCAAAGCAACTGTGTTTTACAGCTGGACTTTTGTCAGCCCACTTCCTCTATAGATCAGCAATTTTATTGCAGCCTGTATCAACAGTGAAAGAAAGACTCCACCTGGAACATGTGCCTTTGTTCCAGCCACTATTCATAAATCACCCCATCATGCGTCGCAGTTCACCACTTCTGTACGTGAAGTAGTAAGTCGCGATACAATTAAGGAGCGATTTCAACCAGCCCCAAATCAGCGGATTCCCCAGCTGATCATGCGCTAAAAGCAGACTGTTGGCAACTTTGCAGTGACAGTGAGTCTTCTTCAGAAGCTCTGGGTGATGTGTGTACCTTGGAACGTTATGGTCTCTATGGTGACGGTACATGCAATATTCATGGCCATCGGTTGCTGAAAAATTCCTGCAGCAAAAGCAGCCTTTTCAACCAAAGAGATGTGGTTTGGTTGGGCCTCCCTGATCATGAAAGTTTCCTATGTTTCTAAACTGAGCGCTGATATGCGCTAACATCATAACTGAGCTGATTGTGATAGTGCGTCGGGTGAGCATCTATGCTCCATTCGATGTTTACGCACAAAGATCCATATTAAGGAAAACAATAAAATGCCTGCTAAAGTTGGGTATCAGCACCAAGGCCTAAAAAGAAATGGTGAAGAAAACCTACAGGAGTTTGCAAAGAGACTTACTAACAAAACTGATCAAGTGATAGGGGCAAATGTAAAAGGAAAAACAGCAACTGAAGAACTTATCCAGTGTGGAGAATCAGTTGCACACTACAATAAAAACAGAAAATGCTGGAAATATACAGCAGGCCAGTCTGAATCTGAACAGTGAATGGTGGAAATAGAAAGCAGGTCACTTCTGCTGTTGATAAAAGAAACACAACTGTGGTGAAAATGTATAACGCCTTATCCATAACATGGCGCATCAGCCACAGACATCACTCAATTTGTGATGTTAGTGACAGAAGAAAAATCTTAAAGTACTCGGCCCTGAATTTGCACAGGCGCTCTACAGGTCTCCGGCGGGAGACCGACGGAAGGCCCAGGAGAGCGGCGTGAATGGCTGAAAACGGACGCCTGCTTCCCGTCGGAGTTACGACTGGAGACAGGTGAAGCCCCACGAAATTTCAGGGTCTTAATATCCTAAATGATTTACATTTAGACAACAACCTCTTCTGAAGGAAGAGATGAGGAAGAATCTGTGTCACATAATATTTCCAATAAGCTCTCTGAACACTCTACTTGCTTGGTCTGAGTGCCTCTTAATGAAGGAAATACCTTGGCCCTGTCACCCTCAGTATTGAGTGCTACCAAAAGTTACACAACTATGCAAGATCCCTAATGTATATATCTGCAAGTAGCCTTAAATGTACAGGAACACAAAGAAGAATGAAAACTTTGATAAATTCAATAGAAATTTATAAACCTTTCTAACATACTTCTCCTTGACTACATCTGATTAAGTGTCAGCCCTGACTCAGTGGTAGCACTCTCGCCTCCAAGTCAGAAGGCTGAGAGTTCAAGCCCTAGTCCAGGACTTCAGCACATAATCTAGGCTGACATTTCAGTGTAGTACAGGCTATATCTCTCAGGTGGTTTTAAAGATCACGTGGCATTATCTGAAGAGCAGGGGAGTTCTCCAGGTGTCTTGGTCAGCATTTGTCCATCAACCAATCCCATCAAAAAACAGATGAACTGGTCATTCATCTCATTGGGATCTCGCTTTGTTCAAATTGGCTGCTGTCTTTGCTTATAAAACAACCATGACTACTTGTCAAAAGTAATTTATTGGCTGTAAAACACTTTAGACAGAATGTGTACTTACATCCTAAAGAGCTAGCCTGGCACATTTTCTCTAAAGTTGGAAAAGGTTCTATTCAGTGCTGAGGTGCTGCATTGTTTCTCACTTCAATGTGCTCTTCAGCCTGAAGGAACTGAAGTTACACAAAAAACCTGTTCATCTAATATGAACCTCTCATCTGCAATGTACTGGGATGTCCAAAAATAGCTGCACAGAAATATCAAAAGGATATCTGAAAGCAATTTAATGAAAGGGCTGGCAGATAGGCGAAAAAAATACTTTTTAAGAAGAGGATAAAGATATGCATTTTATAGCCAAGTATTTTTAAAGAAAGACTCTGACAACAATATAAAGATCACATTTCACGTATTTGAATTTGATTTTTGTGAACACATCCGACATACCTCTGGTCAATCAATTTAAAGATATAAATCAGACATGGGTAAAAAGTGGTGCAATGTTGGGAGAAAGTAGCAGTGGAAGAATATTTCCTGTTCATTGCTGTTTTTGAGCATTCTTCACACTTCAAAAAGGCATTACGATTAAATTTAAAGAAAAGGCTAATTTAACTTGTTAAAGGTACCTTGTGAAAAACTCGTGCAGAATTACACAGGTATGAGCAATCCAAAAAATTGGTATTTTACTCCAAGTGAGACCTGGCACTATTCTTAACTAATGAGATGATTTTTAAATAACACCACAGCGGTGGGTAAACAGTACAGATTCTGCCCTAGATCGTGGGTGTGCCGGTCATTTTCAGGCACGGTGAGGACGATGATGATGATGATCTGGAGATACAGGAGCTGCATACTTCACAGCAGTTACTACGCAGGTAGTGGGTGTGCTACAACTAAGTCAACTTCCTGTCCGTGTTGGAGGAGCAGTCCATGAGGAGGATGAAAATCAGCCAATCCACTCCAGTATATTACCGCCCAAGTGGTGAAGGTGAAAATTACCACCCATAAATTCTTAATTTGACCTGAGTAAGGAAAATCAGAAAAGAGTCACCTCGTACTCACAAAGCTCCTGGACGCTAAATCATTAAGAGTACTAACAAAGGCCTACGTGTGCACGTGGAAACTATAGAAGAAAAAGGACTGTAGCATTTTAAAAAAAAAACGTTTCCCTCCAGTTTTCTTCCCTTGCACTGCTCCTGGAGATAAGGACTCATGTTGGAATACTGTCCCAAGACATCCACGGCTCCAAGTGCCCATTCTTCATGTGACACCAGGCTAGTGGGCTATAAGACCATGGCAATCATCACAGCAGAAGAAAATATTGCCCCTCATTAAAAAATATCACTAGGTAGCAATCAGAAGCCACCTAGTGACACAGAGGTTAACTGTGGCACCTCAAAGAGCACAGCAAATTTTGCATTCACTCGTTGAATTATCAAAGGAAACTCAAAGTAGAATTTTTTAAAGATAATATATTAAGAAAAATGATACAAGCAAACACCTGACATCCGAGTTTAATGGAGTGATTTAGCCTTATGGTTCTGTTGATTTAAAATAATAATGAGAGGTTTATGAAAATAATTATTAAGGCCTTTTTATTATCCTATATCAAGAAATTATTGAAAACACACGGGTTTGGGCTGGATTGTAAATTTTAATTCTTAATTCCAATGGCAAAATAAGAAATGGCTAGCTCATTTTTGGAGCTTTGTTCCAGTTAGGAAATGTATTTAAACATTCTTTCCTCTGCCTGACAGAGGGAAAAATCAACATTCGAGAATCCTACTTTATCATCTGCTTCAAATATAGACTAAAAGGTTTAAAAAATGGAAAAAGCATTCAACTATCCTACGTTGGAGGTAAGATTTTCCTCTTGCTTCTGCTCTTTAGCACTGAGCAGAATAAGCAGATTAACAGAACCAGGCTGGCAGTCTGCTCCTGCCTAATTGCAACTCACGGATCCCCATGTGTCAACTTAATCTCCGTATTGACAATCATACCCGAGGACGTGCTACATGTCATTGTTTGTCTCTACCGTCTGCAAATTAATCTACAGCAAATAGGTCAGTGATTCAAACTGAGACTTCCAGAGCTGTCAGCAATTGTTTGGCCACTGACATGATTGGCTAAGTTAATGTATGAAATTCTGACTAGTTCAGATTTCCATATTTAATTAAACTTAAAAATTGATTTACAAAAAAAAAGCATTATTAATCAGATCAAGTATGGAGACACCTAGAGGAACATTTGAATGTCTGATAAAAGAACTACTACTTCTTCATATTAGGATGCCCAGGGATATCATTTACTGCAGATTATAAAAAATGCTCTGAATTCTGACTTCAAATGCTGTAAACGCAGGCTTCCTCATACCTTGAAAGAACCTCCAGCTAAAAGTAGAATATTACTCTTATCCCACAAGGCACAGACTGTCATTTTACAAAATTCATAACCTTTGCAGTCCAGTGATAATCTCTCACCCTGCTGCATTTAAGGTCTTGTGTGTCGATATACCCTTAGTTCTCAATCCAAAGCAAACAAAATTAGGACTCCAAGTAATGACGGGGCTATTAAAAAGTAATATATTAAACTGTAGCTCCAAGCCATTTTGAGTCTGGGAGAGAACCAAGTGAGTAGATAGAGCAAGCTTTGTAAGTGGATTTCTTTCAAAATCTGACGAGGTACGTATCTACAGGAGAAAATCAAACATTCTTCACTTCCATATATATATATATATATAGCCTCCACATAAAAATATGAACAAACCCAAGCAGCTCAACAAGGCTTCTTTGACAGCACCTCCCAAACCCGCAACGTCTACCACCTAGAAGGACAAGGTCAGCAGGCACATGGGCGCACCACCACCTGCACGTTCCCCTCCAAGTCACACACCATCCCGACATGGAAATATATCGCCATTCCTTCATCGTCGCTGGGTCAAAATCCTGGAACTCCCTACCTAACAGCACTGTGGGAGAACCTTCACCACACAGACTGCAGCGGTTCAAGGCGGCGGCTCACCACCACCTTCTCAAGGCCAATTAGGGATGGGCAATAAATGCTGGCCTTGCCAGCGACGCCCACATCACATGAAAGAATAAAAAAAGCACAGAAATCGGCAGCAGGATTCTGAGGATCTACATGCTGAGGTCAATTTGGAGTGTCACAGGGAGCTTTCCCTGTACTGTCTCCAACAGACAGAAACAGCAGCAATATGGATCCTTAGAGTCCTTGGAGAAGAATCCCAATATGCCAGTATTTACAGGTATGCCCCTGGCATCAGGGGATAAAGTACTTCAAGGCAAATAATGCTAATAATGAAGTAACCACTCATAACTGGAACCTTTGTTACTCTCAGATGGTCCTTTCGAGAGCAAAATACATCAATTGGAAACTGTGAAGAACATTGTGGCAAATACAACTGTCCATCTAAGTCAGGAGATCCAATCTGTAACTGAGACAGGTCAAGATGGACCGATCGGTGCTGTAGGGCCAAATGTCTTGAGAACTAAATTTGCTTCTGCCCATCAATAATTTGTTATCAAAACAAGCTCCCTCCATCTGAATTGTGTGTATGATCCAGGCTGCAAGAGCAAATGCAAGAAAGATGCCAAGAAAGTTCTCCTTTCAAAGACAGACTGGTTGTTGAGAGCAATCTTTCTCCGACAAGGCAACGGTGTCAGTGGGCAGATTCATAAACCAGGCCCATTTTCTGCCATCTCAGAACCAAGGACACTATTTCAGATGGTACCAAGAGATGAAATTGACAAGAGTGCAAATCAGAGACTTGGATTGCTGGACATGTGCTTGGAGTTGACATGGGGCCAACACCAGATTGGCAGCTGAAGCAAAAGATCGAGAATGCTGGACAAGGTTGGACAAGGCTAAGATCTGAGGTGAGAAGAAAACTTTTGTTCACAAAAAATTTACAAGTTCCATCCTTCAAAAAAAAAATCTATCTAAACTGATTATGAAACAGAAACAATCCACAGATTTTCCTACAAACACACAAGGGACTTTGGAAAGATATGCAGATCACAAAAAATTTAAAAAAGGGTGAGGACCAGAAGAAGGACATGTATACACAAGAGTGGAAGAATCCTGACCATGCCAGGCAATGGTCAGCATTAAAGGGCATGGATAAGGGGAGAAGTTGCAATGGCCCCTATTAGTACATGCATGTTGATGTTGAGGGCAGGCAGAATCAGGCTCTTAAGTTAAACCCACTTAACAACACTTATTATGCAGTCTCATATAGGGGCGAGTTAATGGAGGGCCACTTGTACCCATGGAACCATAATCACAGCATGAGTCATTGCCTTTAGTGGAGGAAAGATAAGATGAGATAATTAGCAAAAACTGGAGGAGAAATTAAAGAGGAGAAATTATCTATAAATAAAACAAATACCAAGCCATTAGACATAGAATTCACACCAGAAGTAAGCAGAACTAAATAACTCCTGAATACTGCAGGCTCACCTTCATTCTGTATTTAGCTACTTTTGTATGAACAGTGAATGCTAGTGAAACTTTTGGGACCCTGACTCGCTAAAGCCAAGACGGATTATAAAAGGAGCTGAATTTTTATTAGCGTAGGTACAGTCACAAGTTTAAGAATGACTCAAAATGTGTGTTGATTTTGCTCAGAATATTGAGCTCAATAACCTTTCTGAGCCAGTCATTAGACTTAATCCCCGATAACGAATGGGGGCGGGCAGGTAGCTAAAATGGCGGGGTGGGGGCTATTTTGACTGCCGGAATTCCAGGTAGCTTGGAGGCCGTTCCCCCAGGCAGGTGGGGGCCTAATTAAAATGGGACGGTCGTGACGACGTCATCAACGCTACAACACGATTTTAAATCCGGAGATTGGCAGGCCCAAGCAGCACCCACCCAACCAACCAGCAAAAGCTGGCGACAATCAGCATCGGGCCAGAAGAGGTATGTTGTTTATTTTCTTTTTTACGCAGGCACGATGGATCGAACAGCCTCCTTCTGTGCTGGATCATCTTTTCTTAAGGATCCATGTGGCCTAGGAGAAGCCCAAGAGGGTTTCCCTCCGGCCAACACCCCCGCCGGCCCCGAACGTGCCCGAGTTAAAATCGGGGCTTTAGCGTCAGTACGTACATATTCTCTGGAGTTCAGAAGAATGCGAGGCAATCTCATTGAAATGTATAAAATTCTTAGCATCTACCCTGTCAAGCCCTCTGAGAGTCTAAAACTAGGGGTCATAGTCTCAGGATAAGGGGTCGGTCATTTAAGACTGAGACGAGGAGAAATTTCTTCATTCAGAGGGTTGCGAATATTTGGAAATTCTCTACCCCAGATGGCTGTGGTTGCTCAGTCGTTGAGTATATTCAAGAGTGAGATCGATAGATTTTTGGACTCTAGGGTAATCAAGGGATTATAGGGATCGGGCAGGAAAGGGGAGTTGAGATCGAAGATCAGCCATGATCTTAGTGAATGGCAGAGCAGGCTCGAGGGGCTGTACGGCCAACTCCTGCTCCTATTTCTTACGTTCTTATGTTAACACAGCAAACTTAATAGAGCAAAGCAGAAAGAGGTTAATGCTAATCTTAGTTCTGATAGTTTGAGTTTTAAAAGGGTGCCATAATGGTGATATACTGCTTACAACTTATTTGCTACAAACATTGCTGTTGTGGAGGCGTTTGCTGCAGCTCACATCCATTCTATGTGGTTGCACTTTTTAAAAAAAAACATCTGGCATGTTCCACAGATGAACTAATTCATGGGTACTGAACAAAAATAAATTTTGCAGTCCAGTAAAAGAGAGCTTTATCTTCACCCCACCAACTTCCATTCTGCTCAAGCAACAATGAAACCGCAGGCGAAATGGAACAGCAAACTTGTTTACAAAGCATGGTGCGGGGCTCATTACTGAGATGGTGTGCTTCATCCTTAGCTTATGCAGGTATGCTTGCAGTAAGTGTGACTGTTTAGCTGGTTAGAAATGTATATTGTGTGTCTGTTCACCAGATATTTAATTTGCATTTAAGATGAATGAGATTGGATGGGATTGTTACAAATTGGGATTTATTTGATTCCTATTCCATGTATAAATGGCTTTTTTTTAAAAAAAAGTTTATTTAAGCAGACCCTGTCTCCTAGGAACTGAAACCTCCGTCTTATATTCACTGCTACAATGAGTTAGGTCAAACAGTTAGCCTTCATCAAGGTAAATTGCTTATTGGAGAACACGGAGAATGGTCAACGTGTCAGAAGGCAGAAAACATGGCAGGGCAAATTTTCCTGGGCCTGCGCACAGGATCCCTTGGTCACAGCAAAGATCAGAGAAGCAGGCAGGCTGGAGCACATGACTGTTAATAAGTCTGCCCGATTTCCCCTCCATTCATTTAGATGAAAATTGGGTAGGTTCCTTTATAAGGTGTGCCCGATCTTTCAACAACTGCTTTGCCTGGGCACTGATCCAGGAAAATCTCCCCTTACAACACAAAAACCATTTTGTACGAGCCAAACTATTTACAAACTTACTTACAATAAAAAATGATTCACAGAAGCAGAATGAGTACAGGAAAATACCAAACAGCATAATCTTTATGTGATGGAACTGGAAACAGTCCACAGGGGGTTAAGCTACTCTTCTCAGAATGCTGCTTTCAAATGCTTGACATGCAAGAGTTTCCTTGGATGAGTTAAATGAGCTTTCTCTTGTTCCTGGGCAAATACTAGGCAGTCTCAAAGTGTATTTTGCAGGTTGACGTGTTACAAGCAGAAGATGTGAGCTTCCGAACACAGTAATTCCTTAGTATTGCACTGAAGTGTCAGTCCAGATTATGTACTCAGGTCCTGGAGCAAGGCTTGAACCCACAACCTTCTGCCTCGGGGCAAAAGTGGCAACACTGAATCAAACTGACACAAGCAAATTTCTTTGAAGCATTCAAGCAAACAAAATGTTAATGATCTTTAACCTCAGTAAACAATGGAATAATGTCTAGGATCCTTGCACTCACCAAGCGGCCTTTCCTGCACCTCAACCTAACTGCATTAATATATTACAAGAATTGGAAATTAAATATCAGTCAGCCCCATTAGATCAGGGCAAATTCATATAAATATTCTTGTGGAATCTCCCATAGAACATTAGTAAACAGCAAATGCATTTTGTCTGGATATTAAGTACCATCAGGAACTGTCCCTCTGGATTGGAAAATTGCACATGTCACTCTGCTTTTTAAGAAAGGAGAGAGAGGGAAACCAGGGAATTACAGACCAGTTAGTCTAACATCTGTTGTGGGGAAAATGCTGGAGTCTATAATTAAGGATAGGGTGACTGAACACCTTGAGAATTTTCAGTTAATCAGAGAGAGAACCAGCATGGATTTGTGAAAGGTAGGTCGTGCCTGACAAACCTGATTGAATTTTTTGAAGAGGTGACTAAAGTAGTGGACAGGGGAATGTCAATGGATGTTATTTATATGGACTTCCAGAAGGCATTTGATAAGGTCCCACATAAGAGACTGTTAGCTAAGATAGAAGCCCATGGAATCGAGGGAAAAGTATGGACTTGGTTAGGAAGTTGGCTGAGCGAAAGGCGACAGAGTAGGGATAAATGGGTAGGTACTCACATTGGCAGGATGTGACTAGTGGAGTCCCGCAGGGATCTGTCTTGGGGCCTCAATTATTCACAATATTTATTAATGACTTAGATGAAGGCATAGAAAGTCTCATATCTAAGTTTGCCGATGACACAAAGATTGGTGACATTGTAAGCAGTGTGGATGAAAACATAAAATTACAAAGCAATATTGATAGATTAGGTGAATGGGCAAAACTGTGGCAAATGGAATTCAATGTAGACAAATGTGAGGTCATCCACTTTGGATCAAAAAAGGATAGAGCAGGGTACTTTCTAAATGGTAAAAAGTTAAAACAGTGGATGTCCAAAGGGACTTAGGGGTTCAGGGACATAGATCATTGAAGTGTCATGAACAGGTGCAGAAAATAATCAATAAGGCTAATGAAATGCTGGCCTTTATATCTAGAGGACTGGAGTACAAGGGGGCAGAAGTTATGCTGCAGCTATACAAAACCCTGGTTAGACCGCACCTGGTGTACTGTGAGCAGTTCTGGGCACCGCACCTTCGGAAGGACATATTGGCCTTGGAGGGAGTGCAGCGTAGGTTTACTAGAATGATACCTGGACTTCAAGGGTTAAGTTACTAGGAGAGATTACACAAATTGGGGTTGTATTCTCTGGAGTTTCGAAGGTTAAGGTGTGATCTGATCGAAGTTTATAAGATATTAAGGGGAACGGATAGGGTGGATAGAGAGAAACTATTTCTGCTGGTTGGGGATTCTAGGAGTAGGGGGCAGAGTCTAAAAATTAGAGCCAGACCTTTCAGGAGAGAGATTAGAAAACATTTCTACACACAAAGGGTGGTAGAAGTTTGGAACTCTCTTCCGCAAACGGCAATTGACACTAGCTCAATTGCTAAATTTAAATGTGAGATAGATAGCTTTTTGGCAACCAAAGGTATTAAGGGATATGGGCCAAAGGCAGGGATATGGGGTTAGATCACAGATCAGTCATGATCTTATCAAATGGCGGAGCAGGCACGAGGGGCTGAATAGCCTACTCATGTTCCTATGTTCATTAGGCATCTTAATTCACAACAATTGGAAGTGAACAATCTAATTCACACCTCGAACAAAGGAAATGTTATAAAGACATCCTGAAGACATAGCTGGTCGATGCCATTTTAATAGCTGTATTAAACTGTCGAAAGACCAAAGACAAAGATTAATACTTTTTGTCACAGGGATTAATGGTTTCTTGCACTTGTCCCAAATAAATTTTGTGGTGGTGTGAACGCTTTAAAGGGGCCACATCAATGGTTCATGTGGACGGTCCTGAAAACCCTAAAACCATACCTGATTAAAGGAGTTGTATCTTCCCAGCAAGAGATGTATTTATGATACTGCCCAACATGGTGTTCGGCTGCACGTTTAGTGTGATCATTTCAGCTACTCTAGTTTTAAGAGCATATGGAAGAATAGGCCTTCAGCCCGACACACCCACCCCTCCCGCGCGCCCGACACGCCCACCCCTCCCGCGCGCCCGACACGCCCACCCCTCCCGCGCGCCCGACACGCCCACCCCTCCCGCGCGCCCGACACGCCCACCCCTCCCGCGCGCCCGACACGCCCACCCCTCCCGCGCGCCCGACACGCCCACCCCTCCCGCGCGCCCGACACGCACACCCCTCCCGCGCGCCCGACACGCACACCCCTCCCGCGCGCCCGACACGCACACCCCTCCCGCGCGCCTTTGGGTGAGTTACAGAAGCTTCTATTAATCAACAAATGCAGCAGATCTAAAGATGCTTATTAGTCTTCCAGTCGAGGCTTGAAAAGGTGAATGTGACAATACCCTTTTAATGCAGTGAATTATTAAAGTATCTGTAAACCACTGTCTGCAATGCTAAATTGTCCTAGTAGATCTTTTTCTGCAGACAATCAAATTCACTCTACCAGCAAATAGTTGCAGAGTCATTGTGTGCTTGGCTATTATCTTGGAGGTCACTGAATAAGCTAGAGTACAAATTATTCTTCAAATGCTTGATTGGGCTTTTGTCATAGTTGTTTTCAGGATTCTCTCTGGATGGTAATCCTAAATGTTATTATATTTTTACAGAAAAACTTGTACATTTACTGGTGTTTCAGTTCTTGTTAAAATGTATAATGCTTTCAAAATTGCTGGCCAGAAGAAACCTAGGAGCAGATCATTGGTGAAAAAATTCTGTTTGAGCAACAATGAGTAGAAGAAACAGTTGTGGGAAACACAGACTTTATGAGGTCACTGTTGCCAGAGAGGGAATTATGCACAAAATGTCTTCTCCCAGGTGCCTTCTGATCAGTAGTTTAAAAGAATAAAAATACAGAACCAAAAGAGGACAGAAAGACCTCAGTTGAGGATACAACTATCTCCCTTTACATCGGAAATCATGTGGCAATTTGGTAGAATTAAACGTACCATTACACCACAATTTCCATATTAACACAAAGCGATTCGGGCAAAAATGGTAACGTAACTCAGGAGTCAGGCTGACAATCTGACTCTACAGCACTGAAGCCAAGAAATGCAAGAGCACATCCAGCAATAGTAGAACTCCAGTGTGGTGTGAAGCAAAGTTTAAGAAGTTCCCAGGAGGTCCAACACATTGCCTGGGAACGTTTTAGATTTTATATTTTAATGTTAGGAAAGAACTGAATGCTCCCTGCCTGTTCTCTCCTAATATCAGGGTAACTGGCCAACTAGATAGCAAGTGCAGTCACGTGGGAAAGAGTACAACACGCAGCCTGCAGTGTAACTCTGCTCTGGCAGCTGTGCATTACACTCTGCTGACACCTGACTGAGACCAGTAACTGTGATATAACACTACCGTTAAAGGCTGGGACTTTAAATCTCATGCTTAAATAGCAGTGCCAACAGAACTGAAAGTGTAAACACTTGGCTGAATGGAAATTTCCTTCAACAAATATTAACTGGCTCAGCTGATCCGAATGGAGCCATAGTTTGCTCATCACGAATGCAATAAGGAAAATTAGTTTAGACAGTCTCAATGCAGTGTTCAGTAATTAGCAGTCAGCACAAAACTGCCCATAATTTGTGACTAATTTGTAATATTAGGCAGACTCACTCCTGAGCAGCAGAGCATTTAGCAGTGCTAGTAGGGAGGGGCAGAGGTGGTTATAGAAGGGCATAGCTGAATAATGAAATGTCAAGCTTCAGTTGTCAATCTTCAAACCAGTATAAAAGGATCAAGAGGACAGCCATTATGAAGTAAAACTTTAAAGTCCTTCTCCCCCTCCCCCCTACTTTAAGGTACAGGAGGTTAAGAGGGAAGGGAGAAGATATTTTGGGATGAATACTCGAGGATAAGGCTCTGTAGAACTTTATCTGAGAGTAATCCTTTAATATGGGCCCCCCCACTCTTTTCAAAATTTAGAAGGGAGCAGTTAGTCGCTTCGTTTCAGAATTTCCTTTGAAGGTTTTTCTGATTTTGTGAAGTTGATGGCCAAGGAATGGAACCTGGTTATTGTTACGATCTGGAATGCACTGGTGGTGCTGTAAGATTCTATGGTCTTGCTTCTCTCCCTCCCGCTAGTGTAACTGGGGCATTGTATTTATGCAAGCCCTGACTTGAACTCAGCAGTATTTCCTGATTCAGCTTTTTGAAAGATGTTGAGTGAGTGGGACTAACGTCACTCTAAATTGGGGAAGTGAGGTTATGTACTGCATCAGGCCTCAGGATCTGTAACAGTGCAAATTCCAGGTGTTCTTTATTTTTTGGATTGCTGGCCAAAACAGCATCCAAGTGGTCTCCACCTATTGCTGCACAACTGGGGGGAAAGGGGGTTTTGGTGGGGGGAGGGGGGGGGGGTGGTGGCAGTACTTACGTGGTCTCCTCACCCTAATGTTCTGGAAACTGGGTGCTAAGTGTCCCTATCATCTTTAGGCATTTCCTTTATCCTTTAAAAGCAACGTAGAAAGAGCCAAGGAAAATCTGCATGGTTTGTATGTAATCTGGTGATATTACCTGAATGAATTTACAATGCAATATTTACTATAATTATCATTAAAAGAGATGGTTAGCTGATATATTTCTTCAGCAAAATTTTCAAGTTAATCTAAGATGGCTGAGCCGTGGATTATTACAAAATAAAATAAATTCTAACTCCAGCTAACGTCTACAGCACTTTTTAAAACAAGTGAATGATCAACAATGTCAACTCTGAGTTTGTGAAATGTCAGCAAACTTTTATTAAATAAAAAAGTATATTCTTTTTAGGGGTTAGTATAGCTTAAACCTTGGAGGAATACTGGTTCTTTTATTTCTGAGGACCAAGCATGCCAGTTTTGTCAACCATGGGCACTATTTGATTAAGTATAGATACAGACATTTAACAACATATAAATCTAGAGAGTTTATACAGCTGGATTATGCCCTGGTTAGTCAAAAATGATTCATTTTAACCCACATTAATATTTTAATTCCACTAGTGTCTTTTAAAAATAAAGCTAGATGAATTATGTAAAGGTGTTTTATGAAGTATGTTATTGAGGGAAAATTAAACAAGAAGAGAAGCTTACATTTATCTAACTAAAAGGCTCGTGAAAATGTTGCAAATAAAATCTGAGTGGCTCAGAACAAATAGATGAAGTTTACCTACCTTCTGCCTTTGTATAGATTGAGATATTTCCATTGACCAGTCCAGCATACAGGCACCGTAACTTGTAACCCAGGCTCACCACTGTTGATTTATCGGGAGCAAAAAAATGCTGCAGTCGCACTTTTTTCGAAGCTTGATTGCTCTTGTACACTGAAATGCTGCAGTAGGACAAACAGAGAAAGAATGCTCTCATCGCAGTGATATGTCCCATCAATTGCGTCTCATGGTGTACAAATACGGGCATCGAATGAAATGTTTGACTGCAGTTTTACTCTATGGATATTTGGGTAGATTTTGTCTTTGTGCGATAGTGTAAAACGGGTAACAGCGAGTCGGCAGCCCATCTTACATCTCTCCCGATTTTTATTTCTATCGAAATCAAAGGAAATAAAAATAATTAGAGAGAGATGTAAAACAGGCTGACGACTCGCTATCACCCGTTCTACACTATCACACAAAGACAAGATCTACCCCACTCTGTCTACATTGTGCCCTTTGCTAAAATCACACAGGTGTGCCCCTTTTTACAGTTAACTTCCGAAGAACCACAGTCATGCGTTTGTCAAAGCAAAATAATTATTGGAATAATTTTACTTTTTCCCTGAATATATGCCAGAAGGTTTTAAATTTTACTGCAGTTCTCTAATTTTATCTTAACATTGTTGCTTGAAATGGAGAATTTTCAGGTTGTACAAGAAAATATTTACCTTGAATACAGAACATGTGTTTGTATTTACGAGATGGATTATAAATAATGCAGCACGCTGGAGCTGTACTGTCCTGAATCGTATAATGATAGGGCTGAGGTTTGCCTGCAATTTCCCATACGGCATGTTCGCAATGTCGATCAGGCTGTCAGAAGCAGGGAAAGAATGAAAGCGAGCCACTTCACCAGGGAAGGGAAGTGAGTTCGGGGGGAAAACAGGGAAGTGTGTTGGAGGGAATGGGGAAGAGTAGTGGGGAAAGGAAAGGCAAGTGACCCCCTCCTCTCCTCATGGTCATTCTCATGCACCTTCTAATGATGACTTACAGAGAAGCACTGGCAGAGGGGCTGGGAGCAGGTTGCCTGTCATGCTGTGGTATGTCACATCAAGAATTTAAAATCTAAAAAAAAAATTTCAAATGCTTGCCTCGAAAGGAAAGAAAAACATACACACAAAACCAATGTTAAAAGCGCTATATAAATGCAAGTAGTTGTTGTTATGATGTGGAACGCTGTAGCTGAAGGTCAGTGTATGTTATTGTCAGTAAATTGCTAAGTATTTTTTTTGGTGGGGGACGAGGGGAAGAATGATTGGCCAATTAAAAGGCCAGGTAACTTTTGATGTATGATGTGTTTGGTAACAATTTGACTAGTGCTTTTAATTGAAGAAATCAGCTTCATTTCACAATGAGTCACTATCTGGTAATGCATCTTTAAAATGCTGCTACCCAATATGTCATAGGCAGTTGTTCACTGGATCACCTGTGGGGTTGCTCACAGTAAATCAGAGGATACACAGTGTTTTGTCATGTAATGCGCTATATGTATTATATAACATAAGGGGAATATTTACATCCAGACGGCCCTTTTCCAATAGGCGTGAAGGAACGGCCTGGAAAAAAATGGTCTGTCGCTAAACTGGAACTCTGTTTCATTGGCTTGTGCCTTTAAGGCCCCGTGGCCTAAATGCTGTAAATAGCAAAATCCTGAGGTTGATTGGTGACTAATCACTGTTGCTGATGGGAATTTGTCTCTGCTTGTAAATCCATAACACTTCCCCTTCAAGGAACGCCAGGATATCAAGCTCAGAAGAATACAGCAGAACAAGGCTAGCTTTCTGTCTCCATTTTTAATACATTTTTTTCCCCCCCAAGATGCAATGTGTTAACTGGTAGATTCACTATCTGTTCAGTTGTAATTTGTTGCTGTTTTATGAATGATGTTTGAGCCAATTATGCAAGTGTGACACGTCTGGAGTGTTGACAGTTTACCAGATGCAAGATTTATCCAAGTGTATGATATACTACAGTTTTGTAATACATATTTTGATGTGCCTAGATTTAGAATAAAGTGGATGAACCAAAATATTAATAAGTGTTATCCCATGTAATAATAATTAACAGCAAACCATCTGTGTACAAACTGTGTGCAATAGTGTCATACGATCTTTATAAATGCCGCAAATCTATGAAATCCTATATTATGTCATAATTTTCCAATAGCTCACACAAGTTGAAAACTCAATATTTAGTTTAAAAAAAATTCTACATGAAAACTTAATACTGCAAAGAATGAGAGAGGGACTGATACAAAAAAGTACTTGAACAGAAAGGATAAAGTATTTGGTTAGAAAATCTCCCACTATGAGAAAGTGTATATATCTCCCTAACATTAAAAAAAAATCTATGAGTCTCACACATTTACACTGAACTACGTCAAAGAGCTTCAGAAGAGATGGGGAGGATCCAGACTAAACAAGGCAGCAGTGTTCAAGGACCGTTTGTACAAAAACCTTTTGTACCATAGTTTGGATTTCTCAGGCTACTTGAGCTGAGAATATTTTAATCTTGTCTAAGGGCACATGACTACAGGGCTTTAAACACAGTAGCAAACAGTTTGGAATGAGATATTAACTGTGCCAAAAGTACACCAATCTGTGATTACATCTCTTTAGGATCAGGAGATGATGTACTATTGTTAAAATTTCAACACACACTCATATTTTGCTGCTATGAAGCAGGGATTTCAGCAATTTCCTCTACTATCTAGTCCCCCTGATTTCCCCAGGTCATACAGTCAAAGCAACAGGCGGCTAACCTGCTCCTGGACATCTGCCAATGCTCCAGTGAAACAAATACTGGAAGGCCTGGAACAGTAGCCCAGGGACAATTCTTCTGAATTGACCCATCTTCCAGTTTGAAGATGCACTGAGCAGAGCGCTTCCCAAACTATTGCAGCTGAAATTAGCTGCTCAGCAGGTTATGGGTTAGAACTTGCCCTACTAGCACAATGGCACTAGGGCGCTGGATTAGTATGAATCAATACGAGGTAAAACTTTCCCCCCACCTTCTCACCTTAATAAACGGCAGGCAAGTAAAATTTGGCAGTGCTTTTATTTAAAAATATGGGTAAATGGCAATATCAATTAATACCTTTGGTTTCAAGTATCTGCAGGCTACTGAATTACTAGAGTATTTTCTTATCTTTTTATAGCAGAAAACACATTCATAATCCTTACAGAGGATGCTTTGCTAGATGAGTTTGCAGTCATAAGACATTCACAATTTTGTTGATTTGCATTAAGTTTGCTTCGTTCACTGTAAAGAAAATCACCAGCAGGAGCCCTGTGTATCCGGCATATTATATATTTGATTGATTTTATATATTCTTTGGCTGGCTATTCTTTCTCATTGCCTTTGCATATCTCACCTTCCTTCCTCCATGCCAAGACAGATGGTTGGAGTTTCAGTGGCCTTTGTTGTAGTAACTTCGGAGTCAGAGAAGACATCAGATTCTTCTAGCTTGTCTTCGTCTGGGACATACACCATGGCCAGTATACGAGACTCGACATTGAAGCATTCGATAACTTTTGGATTGGAATTATGGAGTGTGACTATGGTGATCTGTCCCATTTGATTGGTGCAACTTCCAATCTGCTCATTGAGACAGGAGAACAAGTCGTTTGTAAATTTGAGTATCTTCATAATCTAATGCGTTACTTACGAGATTTTACAAAAAAAACTTCAGAAAGTCAGTGGAATGACTACACAAAATAACACAACTAAAACTCAATAAATTGATAAATAGGAATAAAGAAAGGCAGGAACAAGACAGTATTACTGATCCTGAGACAGTTGAGATGACAGAAAGCTGAACAATCATAGAAGTTACAACATGGAAACAGGCCCTTCGGCCCAACATGTCCATGTCGCCCAGTTTATACCACTAAGCTAGTCCCAATTGCCTGCACTTGGCCCATATCCCTCTATACCCATCTTACCCATGTAAATAGAATCATAGAAGTTACAACATGGAAACAGGCCCTTCGGCCCAACAATCTGTTAAACATGTTTTCTGATATTCAAGCACTTTTTGAAATATTCAACAACTTTTAGTTTTAAGTTAAGTGTTGCCTGTAATGATCGGTCTCATCAGGTAAATGCAACTTCCAATCTCCTTGTTAAACTTCTTGTATAAATTAAAATTGTAAAAAAAAGTCATTTGTAATTGAGTGCCCTTATAATCTATTGCTTTACCTGCATTTTTGAAAATCAAAACAAATATCTGAATGCCCTGCATGCTTATACAATATGTGGCACAATATTAGAATTCAGCAAAATTGAAGAGAATTTGTAATAAGAGCTAATCACTAAACAAATCCACGTTTCTGTATCACAACTTTATTCCGAACAGCTGTAAAAATGGTAATGCTGCAATGCAGCTTGTTTAGATTATCATACAGTACAATATTTTACAAAGCTATTAATTGAGGTTTAGAAGATGAGGGAAAGGGGTTTAAATTGTTCTTTTGTCTGCAAGACTTGGGCTAAAATTCAGCCCAGCGATACAGTTTTCAATTGACTTTCTGAAGAGTTACAAAAAATCACCTCTCTCGCAGCCTGTAAGAGTTCAATCTGAAATAAGTTTGTGGAAACTCATTCCAGTTCTCAGTGGGCGAGAATCCATTGCAGTAATTTAATAATAATAAGCTGGCAGTGGCTCAGAGCTGATGTGGGAGATGGTCCCTGGGAAACTGTAAATGTCATGATAACCAGAGGCTCAGCTTCACTGGGACAGGACTTGGGCCTTTCTTTATAATAAGCAAGAAAAATATTTGAAAACGTGTACCACACCAGCACGACTACCAGCTACTACTCACCAACGTTGAGCCTACGATCAAGTTAAGCATAAGTGATCCCCGTTTTGTAATATAAGGCAGAGCATATCAGATAAGGCTCAGAGCTGCTGGAGGCCCCAAGCAAGACAGATAATATTACTTGTTCTGATGTAAAACACATGAAAGCAAATGACAGGAAAAGATCAGCTAGTCCAACATGCCTGTTCTATACTGTCGTGGTGTATCATCTGAACACCTTGATCTCCATCTGCCCTATCCCCCACCCCCAGCCATACAATCTCCTAGGAGAAGCCCAAAAAATGGAGAAACGTAGGAAATACAACTCTAGGAAATTCCTCTCCAATGCCTGAAGTCGAACAACACATTCCAGGAGACCAGGTTGATTGGGAAACCCATCACCAAGTACGTACGCGCACGCACGCACACATATATATATTTATGTTGGCCACACAGGAACTTGTCCAGCTCCTTTTTGAATAACTCCAGCAAATCTGCGTTCACTGCATGTGCTGGTAACTTGCTCCAGAGGTTGACAACTTTCTGTGAAACAAAGTACCTCCTGACATCTAACTTATGTTCTTACATAACTTACACTCACGTCCCCTGGTCTCCCTAACTTGAATAATGTATCCACATGGATTAAATCTAATCCTTTCATTATTTTAAATGCTTCAATCAAATTTCCTCGATGTCTACACTTCCCTCGAGTAAAACGCTCCATAAGCTTATCTTGGTAACTAAGGGCCTTCAAATTAGGTAAATAAATCTTGTGGCCTTCCTGAAAATTTTTTCCATGGATTCTATAGTACCATCATGTGAAGGGTCTAGAACTCGACACATAAACCTCTTAAAGGAATGAACTGTTAGATTTCAACATTGTTTGTAACTATAGTAGCACAACAGTCCACAGCATGAGTTACTAAAATAACCGCAATCAAATCAGTAGAATTTAAGAACAATCCAAATAAATAAAATAAATTGATGCAATGACAATTAGCTAATTACAGACCAGACATTTTTATCTCAGTTCTACAAGTCTGATGAAAGTCTGATCTAGTATTTGAAAAAAAGCCAAATTAATGTCACTGAGATCCTGTTGCTCTCAGCATTGGGATGGGGAGCAAAATTAATAACATGAGTAACATGTGGTCAACAGAGCTCTCACAAATCCTCACAAAAATAAGACATTATATAAAAATTCTACACCATGGCTCTGAACTTGGGGCATTGAGGACACATTATATTTCTCATAATCCAATGTGCAGTTTAAACAATTCCTCACCTATCTGTTGCAAACTTACCCACAGATATCCATGTTCCATGGAGAATGAGTTAGGTGCATCAGATGCATTACAGCATTCTGGGTTATGAATAGCACATTCAACCTAAAAAAAAATAAAATGCAGAACTTTAAAAAAATGTATGTTTTCACGGTTTGACATTGTTTGATGTTAGTAGGCTGTGACTAGAAGGGGGTTAGGAGAGCACAGTCTAGCCCAATCCTGACTTCATTCAATGTTTACACATGTATATTTTCCAGCAGGGGGTCACTGTAGTGCGAGCAGAAGCCGGAACCGTGGCTGATTTATTTTCCTTCTGGCCTTTGGACACTCAGGCAAATTGTAACCATGCCTGCAGGTGCTATGACCAAGATCAGCACAGACTGGGGATCACACCTGGAAACTTCTTGGCCTGTTGGCTTAACACCACCATGTGCTGCATTTATACAAAAAGAAAATTTACTAAGCAAATCCGTGCTTTACAGCTACCATTATGCTGTTCTAGGCTCATGCCAAAACTAATAGAGTCCAAGCAAAGGTGATGTTGTAAGAATGACTGCATAGTTTCCAACATATGGTGAGAACAATCTTCTGCTATTGAATGTGTTAGGAAACTTTTTGTTTCAAGGCCAAAGAAAGCACACAACAGGATGCCTGTTACCCTATGACATGTGGTAGATTCTTTGACTATAAATGCATCTTGCACATGTCTCAGGCAAAGAAGCCAATCCTTCATCTTAATCAAGCAAATGTGATACACGCAAAAATGATGATATTGTAAAAGAAAGACTATTTAGAATAACTACAGTGGAATTCAGTTATAGTGATTCCCTTGGATTGATCCCACTAAATATCGTGGTGACTCTTCATTTGTGTTCTCTAACAGGACCAGCAGTTTCAGCAGCCACGACTTAGAGATCCCAAGTTTGTGCAGGGGCACTGAAATTTAACAGCTAAAGTCACACAGCTTATCAGCAAAGTACATTAGTTAACTTCCCACTGCTTGTCCAGCCTGGACAGGTACAAAAAATAATTTAAAAGGCTGATGGAATGTTGGCCTTTATCTCAAGGGGGCTGGATTACAAAGGGGTGGAAGTTATGTTACAGCTGTACAGAGCTCTGGTGAGACCCCATCTGGAGTATTGCATTCAGTGCTGGACACCGCACCTCAGGAAGGAGATATTGGCCTTGCAAGGGGTGCAGCGCAGATTCACCAGAATGATATTGGGACTCAAAGGGTTATTCCTGTTTCTATGTTCCTAAGATTAACTTACTCATTAGAGCATCAGCTTGCACGGTTATCTGGAGCTGAATGGGAAGAATTCCGGTCCCTAGTGACAGATTGACTCCTCTGGGTCCCAATAGAGTAAGGCTGGCTGGTCATTTATCAACAGTGCCTTGGAGTACTGAGAACGTGCCTGGCTGAGATAGCGGAATATAGACTCTGTCACAAAAATAGACTTCGATCTTAATACCCCATTACTGGGCATGTCATCTTGGAGCCCCCTTGACCCCAAAGACTCTCCACATACTAATTAATACCAAGCATGGATGAGACTAAAAGTTGGCACAGTTGATCCATTAACCTAGCTATTCACTATGCTCTGGCCCAGTAAGTCTGTCTTTACCAGTGGACTGACCTATCAATAACACTTTACAAATTTACTTCAGGAACTCAAAAGTCTAGTTTCTTTTGGGACTCTAAATAAAGCTTATTGGTACATGGGTCTAAAATCTGGTCTGTGGCTAGAGTCAGATAACCATCACTAAAATTGAACTTTTAAAACTCACCTTGAACTCCTGGAGTTTTGCCATCATTACAGGCATGTGTCGGACAAGAAGAGGATGTTTTTGCCGCTTTACTTGTTTCCCATCATCCTCTGCACAAAACCAGCCCAGCTGGTTTTCGTCCCCTGTTTCAATATAAAATTGAAAAGTTACTATTTGTATTTTTTCACATTCTGAAATCTATTTCTAATACAAACTTCAGAGGCATATTAATTAATCATATCGATATCACATGAATACAAATTATTCAATTCACATACTTCATTTTGAGAAGGAATGACTTTCTAATTCTGGATGTTTTAAAAATTAGAATTTTGCCCAAGTGTTTATATCCTTTCAGTTATTCCTTGTATGGAGATATGTGTGCTTTAAGTTGGGTGTTAACCATAGAATCCAAAATACCAGCAGAAAAAAAAATACATTTATTTGGCTATCAACGTACGTCTCCAGACAGTGAAACCTTACCAAGGGCCAATTTGGCCATCTGTAAACTACTCATCCAGGAGAGTTTGTTTGTTGGAGTAAATGTATTAAATACTGCTGTGAAGAATGAAGGTCTTCCAGATCTGCAAAAAAAAACTTCAGACATTTAAAACTAATTTTAAAAGGGGAGTTAACCCCATTTAAAAAATGTTGAAAAGGTTACTGAATAATAAAATTATGGAATAAGGTACCTTAATTTAAAATAGCAGCTTTGGCATCTGTTAGCACTGAAAGATGCATTACATATCACTTACATATGGTGTCCAATTGGTTAGGCACAATTGCAAGATGTGCTCTAAGATATATCTCTTCAAAATACTGAGCTAAATATTGCCTTTTGTGCATATGGAGCGGTTTTGATATTCTTCTGTGATTTGGAACATATATCGTGACATCTCTACATTTCCAACTTTTTCTTCCCAGCAGAAGTGTATTACCCTTTATAGTATCAATGGCACTTGCTATGCCAAACATGCACAATTTATTTCTGTTTAGCAGGTCAATGCTTCCAAACACTAGGCTTCTTCAATTGGTCTCATAAAAGGGTTTTTAAAAAGACGCGTGATACAGTAATAAAATTTAAGATCAAAGAAGCCAAATGTTTGAAGTGAAGATTTATTAAACATATATTAGACCCCAAAATGGGCTCACTAATGATGCATTCCAAATCTTTTAAATGTTATTATTAATCCTTTGCTCTGCACCTCTTCATGATATTGTGGATAACATCATTGCAATTTCTGCAGTTGGCCCTGGAGCATTTTCATTCTCATGCAACATAACAGAAATAAGAATTTATGTAAAAAAAAACGTACATCGTCCTTGAAGAATTTAAACCTTCATAGTTTTTGTGCCCCAGAGCTCCAAATCCATGTCCTTGGACTTCCTCACTTATAATTAAAACAGAAAGCAAACTTCACATATACTGGCTTATTTAAAAAAAATCCATATGTAATGCATTTTAAAAAATAGGTGGCATTCCAAAAGTAAAAATAAAATTGTTAAAAAGAAGTCTGTTGTATATGTGTCATGCATCTATAATACATGCACTATCTAACCCTTTGAGAATGCCTATTATTGCCAATACCTAGCAGTTGGTCAGAGACAATTTTACCCAATTTTAAAATTCAATTTCCAATAGTACGATTTCAGATCAATATCAACATTCAACGGGGCATTCTGAATCAAGATGACGGGTGGAACACGTAAAAAGTATTTAATTTATCAATCCAAAACTTTAAAAGAAACTATTATTCAGTAATGATGTTGCGATCTCAAAAGATCGCTAAACCTTTGAAAAATAAAGCAGCTCGCATCTGCCTTTGGGATCCCTATGTGCTCGGTGTTAGGATATGCTCAATACCAACTTGTCTGGTTTTCCAGGCAGCTGCAGTTGGATTCTGCAGCGATCTGCTGCTCTTATTTCTTCTTCTTTTTTAAATATAAGTTTCTGAAGACCTGCTGTCCAGTCCTGGCTCACAGTTGGATTTAAATTCTGGAACAAAGAAGAATTACAAACCAACCGACTTGTAATTAGGGAATAAGATTAATTCCCGAGTGTCAAGAAACGCAGAGGCAGATTTAATATGAATTTAGCAAAGTAGCTCTAGTGAAGTACCACCACATGCACAATTGCATGCAGTATACTTGCATTTTTCTGATCGTCATTGTACCTCCTTTTAGATTTATAAGCCTAGCAAATCACATGAAGATACTACTCATGCCAAATGTTTGAAGTGAGGATTTATTAAACATATATTAGACCCCAAAATGGGGTCACTAATGATGTAGATATTAGATATTGAAAATTTAAACTGTTACGTGATCGCTGTTCACAGACTGAAGTTCACTGGACATTGTTGTTGGCTCACTGAGCCCATACCTTGCAAAAACCACGTGCAATTTGCCATGTTCTGAACTCTGCCCTACATGATCAATTCCCCAAGAGACATGAAAAGCCACGAGCAGCATTTGCAATAAGATAAAGCTGTACGATTAAGGTAATTGGCAAAAGAACCAGAGGGGAGAGGGGGAGAATTTTTTTTTTTTAACGCAGTAAGTTGTTATTATCTGCATTGCACTGCCTGAAGGGGTGGTGGAAGCAGATTCAATAGTAACTTTGAGAAGGGAATTGGATAAATACCTGAAGGGAAAAAAATTGTCGGGCGATGGAGAAAGAGCAGGGGAGTGGGACAAATTGGATAGCTCTTACAAAGAGCCAGCATGGGTAAGTTCGGCCAAATGACTTCCTTCTGTGGTGTATGACTCTATGATTTCTCTATGATCATTTTCTTAGCTACCTTGCCTAATTCAGAAATTAAACTAACTGGTCCATCATTCTGAATTCATGCTTCCATCAGAATAACATCTGCCGCCCCCAAGTAGAAGTCCTGTACTTGTTAATTCCTAAAAATGTTAATCAGGGATCCATTTAATTCTTCGCTCATACCCTTGAGGATTTTAGGGTGCATAGCATCTGGTCCTAATTTGCTGAATTCTATACTTTAGATCCTAGACAGGTCAACTTTAAATAGATAAACTATATAAGTGTGATGAATTGCCAAAATGACACTAATTGTGATTTTCACTCTTGAACACTGATGTGAAGAATTAGATTAACACATCTGCCACTTCCTGATTCCTATATATATTCTCACCCTTTGGGGATAATTTTGACTTTGGGTGACTGTGAGAAATGGGCGATATTGATTCAGGCATCTCTCTGGATTATCATTGCCACTGAAGTCAAGTTTTCCACTGTTGCCCAAAGTCAAAATTACCCCCAATATATCTCTTAAAGGACTTTTCTGGCCTTTAATACTTTGTCACTTATATGAGCCAAAGTCACTTGAAGAGGAAATGTCTATGTGAAGTTTTTAAATTATTGGCAAAAACACACACACACATACATATATAAATAAAATCAATCTATCTATATCCTATCTATCTATCTATCTATCTATCTATCTATCTCTAATCTATCTATCGATATCTAAATCTAATCTATCTATCTATATCTAAATCTAATCTATCTATCTATATCTATATCTAATCTATCTATCTATATCTAATCTATCTATCTATATCTAATCTATCTATCTATATCTAATCTATCTATCTATATCTATATCTAATCTATCTATCTATCTAATCTATCTATCTATATCTATATCTAATCTATCTATCTAATCTATCTCTAATCTATCTATCTATCTATCTATCTATCTATCTATATCTAATCTATCTATATCTAATCTATCTATCTATATCTAATCTATCTATCTATATCTATATCTAATCTATCTATCTATCGATATCTAATCTATCTATCTATATCTATATCTAATCTATCTATCTAATCTATCTCTAATCTATCTATCTAATCTATCTATCTATCTATCTATATCTAATCTATCTATCTATATCTATATCTAATCTATCTATCTATCGATATCTAATCTATCTATCTATCGATATCTAATCTATCTATCGATCGATATCTAATCTATCTATCGATCGATATCTAATCTATCTATCTATATCTAATCTATCTATCTATCTATATCTAATCTATCTATATCGATATCTAATCTATCTATCGATATCTAATCTATCTATCGATATCTAATCTATCTATCGATATCTAATCTATCTATCGATCGATATCTAATCTATCTATCGATCGATATCTAATCTATCTATCGATCGATATCTAATCTATCTATCGATCGATATCTAATCTATCTATCTATCGATATCTAATCTATCTATCGATATCTAATCTATCGATCGATATCTAATCTATCTATCGATCGATATCTAATCTATCTATCGATATCTAATCTATCTATCTATCGATATCTAATCTATCTATCGATATCTAATCTATCGATCGATATCTAATCTATCTATCGATCGATATCTAATCCATCTATCGATATCTAATCTATCGATCGATATCTAATCTATCTATCGATCGATATCTAATCTATCTATCGATATCTAATCTATCTATCGATATCTAATCTATCTATCGATCGATATCTAATCTATCTATCGATCGATATCTAATCTATCTATCGATCGATATCTAATCTATCTATCGATATCTAACCTATCTATCTATCGATATCTAATCTATCTATCGATCGATATCTAATCTATCTATCTATCGATATCTAATCTATCTATCGATCGATATCTAATCTATCTATCGATCGATATCTAATCTATCTATCGATATCTAATCTATCTATCGATCGATATCTAATCTATCTATCGATCGATATCTAATCTATCTATCGATATCTAATCTATCTATCTATCGATATCTAATCTATCTATCGATATCTAATCTATCTATCGATCGATATCTAATCTATCTATCGATATCTAATCTATCTATCGATCGATATCTAATCTATCTATCGATCGATATCTAATCTATCTATCGATATCTAATCTATCTATCGATCGATATCTAATCTATCTATCGATATCTAATCTATCTATCTATCGATATCTAATCTATCTATCGATCGATATCTAATCTATCTATCGATCGATATCTAATCTATCTATCGATCGATATCTAATCTATCTATCGATATCTAATCTATCTATCGATCGATATCTAATCTATCTATCGATATCTAATCTATCTATCTATCGATATCTAATCTATCTATCGATATCTAATCTATCTATCGATCGATATCTAATCTATCGATATCTAATCTATCTATCTATCGATATCTAATCTATCTATCTATCGATATCTAATCTATTTATCGATATCTAATCTATCTATCGATCGATATCTAATCTATCTATCGATATCTAATCTATCTATCTATCGATATCTAATCTATCTATCGATATCTTATCTATCGATATCTAATCTATCTATCGATATCTAATCTATCTATCTATCGATATCTAATCTATCTATCGATATCTAATCTATCTATCTATCGATATCTAATCTATCTATCGATATCTAATCTATCTATCTATCGATATCTAATCTATCTATCTATCGATATCTAATCTATCTATCGATATCTAATCTATCTATCTATCGATATCTAATCTATCTATCGATATCTAATCTATCTATCTATCGATATCTAATCTATCTATCTATCGATATCTAATCTATCTATCTATATCTAATCTATCTATCTATCGATATCTAATCTATCTATCTATATCTAATCTATCTATCTATCTATATCTAATCTATCTATCTATATCTAATCTATCTATATCTATATCTAATCTATCTATATCTATATCTAATCTATCTATCGATATCTAATCTATCTATCGATCTCTAAAAAAAAAATCTTTTTTATTTGTAGTCCATCTTTTGGATGAGACACCTGCCCTCTCAGGTGGACGTAAAAGATCCCATTGCACTATTTTGAAGACGAGCAGGGGAGTTGTCCCCGGTGTCCTGGCCAATATTTATTCCTCAAAAACATCACTAAAAACAGATTACCTGGTCATTATCACATTGCTTTTGTGTGAGCTTGCTGTGTGCAAATTGGCTGCTGCATTTCCTACATGACAACAGTGGCTACACTTCAAAAATACATCATTGGCTGTAAAGCGCTTTGGGACGTCCTGAGGTTGTGAAAGCGCTATACAAATGCAAGTCTTTCTTTCTTTTTATATGATAAAATGGTACTGTACCTGATAATTTCCTTTTAAAGTTCCAACAAGCTGTGTAATCTGGCCAACCACACTTAAATCATGCATTAGATTTTGTAAATCCTGATACAGCTGGCCTGGTCCCATATATAGTTTGTCTGTAAAAATAAAGTTGAAATCTGAGTAGCAAATCAATGGAACAAAATAACAATTTGCTGGGGAAATGTAGAAGATAGTATAAAATTGTTCCAGTAGTCTGAAAACTGGGTGATCTATGTCATTTTTAAAATCAGAATAATTGAACATCTTGACCTTGTCTACCTTTCCAAAGACGACTAAATTAATAATGTTGCCATAGAGACACCTATTGACATGAATACATATTGCACAGCTACTGACATGAATACATATTGCACAGCTACTGACATGAATACATATTGCACAGCTACTGACATGAATACATATTGCACAGCTATTGACATGAATACATATTGCACAGCTATTGACATGAATACATATTGCATTACTAAAGTAGCTCAATTCTCAAATTATGTAAAAAGGGTAAACTTCAGGGTTAACTACACTGCCAGAACGTAAGGAGGTAAAGCTTAAACAGGGTACAGCGTGATAAGATTTCCTTTTTATCCCCCATTCCCACTGCCATTCGTACCCTGAAAGCAGAAAAATCTCCTCAGTGACACTCACTCAAGTACCCTGGTCGACCGAAGAACCTGCACAGTAAAGGGTATTGTTGGCTGCCTCAGTACATGTTGACAGCTGGCTGATGGGGAGGGGGCAACTCTTTGGACCCGGTGTTATATCACCCATCGTGTCTACAGGCCCAAGCACAGCTACCTTATAATGACTGAAGAGCACTGTCTTTGGAGGCTCAGACTTAGCAGAGAAGCAATTAGAGCAATGCTATCTGCTTCAAGAAGAATTATGGACAATCTTGCAGATAAATGCAGCACTGCCCATGGGTGCCAAGGTGGCAATTTGTAAACTTCCAGCTCCTTCCAAGGTGGCATAGGGAGCATCTCCAGTATCAGTTAATATCCTGTGCATGGATGCAGATGTGTGACTAATGCTTTATTCAGTTGGGCCAGCATCTTAATTCCTTTTCCAGATGACCAGCAATAGCAGCACAACAGGGATGCCCAATTTCTCTAGATTGCTCGTTTTCCAAAAAGTACAGAGGGAAACTGATGGCACCCTCATGGCTATTCAGCCCCCTAGGCACAAAGCAATGCCCTACAAATACAGAAAGGGTTCTACCCCATCAACGTACAGCTGGTTAGCGACCACGATCACTGTCACTTGCAGGTACATTCCTGTTTCTAAGCCAGTAGCCATAAAGCTTTCATTTTGTACCAATCGTCTATGCCAGGCTTAGTTGAAGGTGAAAAGACACACAAGGTTGTTTCTTAGAAACCTACCCTCTTCTGTCCTAGCTAACGACACCCTTGCAGCAGCAACAGGCAGAGCCTGAGCCTCCAAATGGAAATTATTTGTGTGAGTAAACAGGGTTTCTGCCGAAGTTACAGTAGTGGAGCGGGAGAAGCCCTGAAGAAATACTTGGCCCATGACTTTTCTTTAATCGGTGCAGGAAATTGTGCATGTACATCCTGGACCAGCAACACGGCAAAAAACAACCACCATGAGAGAGAGGCACTTTTTTATACAGCATGGAAGGAAAGTCACGGGACTATTGCCCTGGCAACAGTTACATTCCAAGCATTTTAAATGGGTATTGATTCCACAATCCTCCCTGTTGGCAATCTGGGCTTATCTTACTGGCATGTGGAGGTGTAAGGAAGTGTTTTTGAACACCCTGTCAGCATGTAAACCTAATCTGTTGTGTCAATTCAACTTTTGCTCACTGGAAGGCATCTCAGCCTCCAAGAACTTAATCAGCAAAACCAGTATCTCTTGTAATTAACTTATGGATTTTTGCACTGCTTATTTCATTGTGTTTTATCTTCCACTTCTTGCCATCAAAATGCAGAACTTTTTTTTAATGACATGAAAACTGCATACGTTGAGCAAACTGATAACTCTCAATCAATAGTCTCTTCATTATATTCAGAGTACATGAGGCGATATGAAATCACCCTGAATGTTCTTCATACTCTTGTAATTAAAATCAGCTAGAATTTCCTTTAACATTTATTGATAGGCATATTTTAAAAATCAAAATTTCCAGTGATGTTCGTAAACATGATCTTTTAGAACAGTTTAAACTATAGGCCACCAACTAGTGGGAAGTATATAGAGGAGCAAATTTGCAGGAAAATTACAGAGGGATGCAAGAACTATAGAGGAGTGATAATGGGGGACTTCAATTATCCCAATATAGACAGGGATAGTAATAGTGAAAAGGGCAAAGAGTATGTTTCTGGCCCAACGAGGAAGGAGGCATTGCTGGATCTAGCTCTGGGAATGAGGTGGGTCAAGTGGAGCAAGTGTCAGTGGGGGAACATTTAGGGAACAGTGATCATAATATCATAAGGTTTAGATTAGTTATGGAAAAGGACCAGGAGCAATCCAAAGGAAAAATACTGAATTGGAGGAGGGCCAATTTCAGTGGGTTGAGAACAGATCTGGCCCGGGTAAATAGGAATCAAAGATTGGCAGGCAAAACTGTAATCGAACAATGGGCGGCATTTAAAGAAGAGATGGTTTGGGTAAAGTCGAGGTACATTCCCACGAGGGGAAAAGGTAGGGCAACTAAAGTCAGAGCTCCCTGAATGATGAAAGAGATATAGTAAGATGAAGCAGAAAAGGGGGTGTAACATAGAAACATAGAACATAGAAAATAGAAAATAGGAGCAAGAGTAGACCATTCGGCCCTTCGAGCCTGCTCCGCCATTCAAAATGGTCATGGCTGATCGTCTAACTCAGTACCCTGTTCCCGCTTTTTCCCCATATCCCTTTAGCATTAAGAAATATATCTATCTCCTTCTTGAATACATCTAATGACTTGGCCTCCACTGCCTTCTGTGGTAGAGAATTCCACAGGTTCACCACCCTCTGAGTGAAGAAATTTCTCCTCATCTCGGTTCTAAATGGCATACCCCGTATCCTGAGACTGTGACCCCTGGTTCTGGACTCCCCAGCCATCGGGAACATCCTCCCTGCATCTAGTCTGTCTAGTCTTATTAGAATTTTATATGTTTTGATGAGATCACCTCTCATTCTTCTAAACTATAGTGAATATAGGCCTAGTCGACCTAATCTCTCCTCATACCTCAGTCCTGTCATCCCAGGAATCAGTCTGGGAAACCTTCGTTGCACTCCCTCCATGGCAAGGACATCCTTCCTCAGATAAGGAGACCAAAACTGCACACAATACTCCAGATGTGGTCTCACCAAAGCCCTGTACAACTGCAGTAAGACATCCCTGCTCCTGTACTCAAATCCTCAAATGAATGCCAACATACCATTCGCCTTCCTAACTGCTTGCTGCACCTGAATGCTCGCTTTCAGCAACTGGTGTACAAGGACACCCAGGTCTCGTTGCACCTCCCCTTTTCCCAATCTATTACCATTCAGATAATAATCTGCCTTTCTGTTTTTACGACCAAAGTGGATAACCCTACATTTATCCACGTTATACTGCATCTGCCATGTTCTTGCCCACTCACCCAACTTGTCGAAATCACATTGGAGCCTCTTTGCATCCTCCTCACAGCTCACATTCCACCCCAGCTTTGTGTCATCTGCAAACCTGGAAATGTTACATTCCGTTCCCTCATCCAAATCATTGATATATATTGTGAATAGCTGGGGCCCAAGTACTGATCCCTGCGGTACCCCACTAGCCACTGCCTGCCACCCGGAAAAAGACCCGTTTATTCCTACTCTCTGTTTCCTGTCCGTCAACCAATTCTCAATCCATGCCATTATATTCCCCCCAATCCCATGTGCTTTAATTCTGCACACTAACCTTTTGTGTGGGACCTGATCAAAAGCCTTCTGAAAATCCAAACACACCACATCCACTGATTCTCCCCTATCTATTCTACTAGTTACAGCCTCAAAAAACTCCAGTAGATTTGTTAAGCATGATTTCCCTTTCATAAATCCATGCTGACTTTGTCCAATCCTGTTAATGCCCTGCAAGTGTTCTGTTATCACATCCTTTATAATAGACTCTAGCATTTTCCCTACTACTGATGTTAGGCTAACTGGTCTGTAATTCCTTGTTTTTTCTCTCCCTTTTTTAAATAGTGGGGTTACATTTGCCACCCTCCAATCTGTAGGAACTGTTCCAGAGACTATAGAATTTTGGAAGATGATCACCAATGCATCCACTATTTCCAGGGCCCCTTCCTTTAGTACTCTGGGATGTAGATTATCAGGCCCTGGGGATTTGTCAGCCTTTAGCCCCATTAATTTCCCTAGCATTATATTTTTTACTAATACTGATTTCCTTCAGTTCCTCCCTCTCACTGGACCCTTGGTTCCCTAACATTTCTGGCAGGTTATTTGTGTCCTCCTTTGTGAAGACAGAACCAAAGTATGTGTTTAATTGTTCCGCCATTTCTTTGTTCCCCATTATAATTTCCCCCATTTCTGACTGTAAGGGACCTACATTTGTCTTCACTAATCTTTTTCTCCTGACATATTTACAGAAGCTTTTACAGTCAGTTTTTAAGTTCCCTGCTAGTTTACACTCATACTCTATTTTTCCCCTCTTAATCAATCTTTTTGTCCTCCTTTGCTGAATTCTGAACTGCTCCCAATCCTCAGGCTTGCCACTTTTTCTGGCAATTTTATATGTCTCCTCTTTGGATCTAATACTATCACTAATTTCTTTTATAAGCCACAGTTGAGCTACCTTTCCTGTTTTATTTTTGCGCCAGAAGGGAATGAATAATTGTTGTAATTCCTGCACACATTCTTTAAATATTAGCCATTGCCTATCCACCGTCATCCCTTTTAGTGAAGTTCCCCAATCTATCATAGCCAACTCACACCTCATATTTTCGTAATTTCCCTTATTTAGATTCAGGACCCTAGTTTCGGATTCGACTACTTCACTCTCCATCTTAATGAGGAATTCTATCATGTTATGGTCGCTCTTCCCTAAGGGACCCCGCACAACAAGATTGTTAATTAATCCTTTCTCATTTCACAATACCCAGTCTAGGATCGCCTGTTCTCTAGTTGGTTCCTCAATGTATTGGTCTAGAAATCCATCACGTACACACTCCAGGAATTCCTCCCCACAGTGTTATTGCTAATTTGGTTTGACCAATCTATATATGAATTTAAGTCTCCTATGATTATAGTTGTACCCTTCTTGCATGCATCTCTAATTTCCTGTTTAATGCCCTCCCCTACATCTCCATTACTATTTGGTGGCCTATAGACAACCCCCACCAACGTTTTCTGCCCCTTGGTGTTTCTTAGCTCCACCCATACAGATTCTACATCGTGATTTTCCGAGCCAATATCCTTCCTCACTATTGCATTGATTTCCTCCTTTACGAGCAACGCTACCCCACCTCCTCTCCCTTTTTGCCTGTCCTTCCTAAATATTGAATACCCCTGGATGTTCAGTTCCCATCCTTGGTCACCCTGCAGCCATGTTTCCGTAATCACAACTATATCATACCCGTTAATATCTATCTGCGCTGTTAATTCATCTACATTATTGCAAATGCTCCGCGCATTAAGACACAATGCCTTTAGACTTGTCTTTTTAAGATTGCTAGTCATCTTAGTATTATTTTGCACTATGGCCCTATTTGTTTCTCGACCTTGTTTTCTCTGCCTTCCACTATTGCTTCTTCCCTTTCTATCCTTGTTTCCCCCTCCTCTGGTTCCCATCCCCCTGCCATTCTGTGACAGATGTCAGGTTGGTAATACAATTGAGAACCAGGCTGAATATAGAAAGTACAGAGAAGTGAAAAGGAAATAAGAGGAGCAAAGAGAGAGTGTGAGAACATAAAACGGGAATCCAAAAGTCTTCTATAGGCATATAAATAGTAAACGGGTAGCAAGAGGAGGGGTGGAACTGATTAGGGACCAAAAAGGAGATCTACGCATGGAAGCAGAGGGCATGGCTGAGGTACTAAATAAGTATTTTGCATCTATCTTTACCAAGGAAAAAGAAGCTGCCAGTTGTGATACTGGATGTAAAAAAATTGACAAGGGAGGCACTAGAAAGGCTGGCTGTACTTAAAAGTAGATAAGTCACCTGGTCCAGATGGGATGCATCCTAGGTTGCTGAGGGAAGTAGGGGTGGTAATTGCAGAGGTACTGGTCATAATCTTCCAATCCTCTTTAGATGGGGGTGGTGCCAGAGGACTGGAGAATTGTAAATGTCACACCCTTGTTCAACTAAAGGCCCATCAGTTTAACCTCACTGGTGGGGAAGCTTTTAGAAACGATAATCCAGGACAAAATTAAGAATCACTTTCCTTTATAATCCACACTTAATATAATCCTTTATTAAGTGTGGATTAATAAAGGAAAGCTGGCACGGATTCATTAAAGGCAAATCGTGTTTAGCCAACTTGATTGAGTTTTTGATGAGGTAACAAGAGAGGGCTGATGAGGGCAATGTGGTTGATGTTGTGCATATGGACTTTCAAAAGGTGTTTGATAAAGTGCCACATAATAGGCTTGTCAGCAAAATTGAAGCACATGGAATAAAAGGGGCAGTGGCAGCAAGGATACGAAATTAGCTAAGTGACAGGAAACAGAGTAGTGGTGAACAGTTGTTTTTCAGACTGGAGGAAGGTATACAGTGATGTTCCCCAGGGGGTTGGTGCTGGGACCACTGCCTTTTTTTGATATATACTGATGACTTAGACTTGGGTGTACAGGGCACAATTTCAAAACTTGCAGATGACACAAAACTTGCAAGTGTAGTAAACAGTGAGGAGGATAGTGATAGACTCCAAGAGGACTTGGACAGGCTGGTGGAATGGGCGGACGCATGGCAGATGAAATTTAACACGGAGAAGTGCGAGGTGATACATGTAGGCTGGAGGAACGAGGAGAGGCAGTACAAACTAAATCGTACAATTCTAAAGTGGGTGCAGGAACAGAGACACCTGGGTGTATATGTGCACAAATCTTTGAAGGTGACAGGACAGGTTGAGAAAGTGGTTAAAAAAGCATACCGCATCCTGGGGTTAATAAATAGAGACATAGATTACAAAAGCAAGGAAATTATGTTGAACCTTTATAAAACACTGGTTCGGCCACAACTGGCGCATTGTGTCCAATTCTGAGCACCGCACTTTAGGAAGGACGTGAAGGCCTGAGAGAGGGTGCAGAAAAGATTTACCAGAATGGTCCCAGGGATGAGGCACTTCAGTTACGTGGTGGAACAACACCTGCACGATCCCCTCCAAGTCACACACCATCCCGACTTGGAAACATATCGCCATTCCTTCATCGTCGCTGGGTCAAAATCCTGGGACTCCCCACCTAACAGCACTGTGGGAGAACCTTCACCACACGGACTGCAGCGGTTCAAGGCAGCGGCTCACCACCACCTTCTCAAGGGCAATTAGGGATGGGCAATAAATGCTGCCTTGCCTCCGATGCCCACATCCCATGAACGAATAAAAAAAAGACTGGAGAAGCTGGAGTTGTTCTCATTAGAGCAGAGAAGGTTGAGAAGAGATTTGGTAGAAGTGTTCAAAATCACGAAGGGCTTAGATAAAGTAAATAAAGAGAAACTGTTTCCATTGGCAGAAGGGTCGAGAACCAGATTTAAGGTGATTGGTAAAAGAATGAAAGCCGACATGAGGAAAAACTTTTTAAAAAATACAGCGAGTAGTTAAAATCTGGAATGCGCTGCCTGAAAGGATGGTGGAAGCAGATTCAATCGTGGCTTTCAAAAATGAAGTGGACGAATACTTGAAGGGAAAAAATTTGCAGGGCTAAGGGGAAAGAGCAGGGGAATGGGACTAACTGGATTGCTCTTACAAAGAGCCAGCACAGGCTTGATGGGCCGAATGGCCGCCTTCTGTACTGTAACCAGTCTATAATTCTAAGTCACAATGAGTTGGAAAATAAGAAATCTGCAAAATGTACAATGAAGTTTTTAAACATTAACCAAAACTCAAATTTGAATTTCAAAAAATGTGTGGTTTTAGCAGTGCTGTACAACACAATTACACAAGGATTAACATTGGCATAAAATTGCTTGGTAATTTCACAGGAATGCATACTCATCCAGACATTATACCAGTATGAGATCAATGTTTGAATTAGAATGCAAAATCACGTTAATATGATGTACAATTCAGTCACACTGCACCCTTGAAAAGTCCTCCAGTTTTAAAGAAAGTTTCATTACAAACTTGCACTTAAGCCAAAAGGAATCAAACTGAGTAATTAATTAAGTGAGCCTTTGTATGAAAATTTTTGTTGTTCATATTTGCAAGCATTACATTTGTCCACTTGAAGAACACTGTGTATGACAAAGTGGCAGAAACCTTTAACATCTGAAAAGACGTTAATTTAACAGAAGTTAAATTGATTTAGTTCTCGGTTCTGCCATGCAACCAAAAACTTTGTTACACCACAGCAGAAATACATGTTCCAAACTAATCATTGCGATAAAGATGATAGATGGTTCTGTCCCTTCAATTTATACAATTAAATCTTAACCTCATCAACTATTTTATGCAGAGATGTCCAGACCCATATACTTTGTGACTCGCATGGTAATTGAAAAAAAGTACAAAGTTACTATTGTTATACTTGTAATCCTGACTCTAATAAATGGATAGTCAATTTATTACATATGATGCAAGCAAACATTGCCAAATCAGAATCCCAAAAAGCAGCTTTATCAAAGGTTTCCTTTATAGACTGCAATTATGATGTGTTTTTATAGAGTACAAATAGATTTAGAGCAGTTATGGCAGCAGTGAAAAACTGTGGGCCAGGCCATTTCAAACAGAAACACCAACTTCAATGCCCAGAAGGAGAACTTTGTGTACCAAGCGTAGATATTCGGATTATAATCTTAACTGGTTTATCCAAAATACTTCAAAACATCTGTTGCTTTTTGAATCAAAAATATAATACACAACTAATTAAAATATATAAATTGCAACTATTTTATGTTATGCTTTGATTTTATTTGGAGAACACAACACAAAAAAGGCCCTACAACTTCCAACTATCCCTTAATTCTAGTTTTTAATACTGTACTCAATTTATAATTGACAATTTTAACTGGTCAAGTAATTTAAAAATTGCACGTTTCCAAGGAAAATCAGTATACAGCAAAGGCTATGGGCCCCGACAACATCCCGGCTGTAGTACTGAAGACTTGTGCTCCAGAACTAGCTGCGCCTCTAGCCAAGCTGTTCCAGTACAGCTACAACACTGGCATCTACCCGACAATATGGAAAATTGCCCAGGTAAGTCCTGTCCACAAAATCCAATCCAGCCAATTACCGCCCCATCAGTCCACTCTCAATCATCAGCAAAGTGATGGAAGGTGTCGTCGACAGTGCTATCAAGCCGCACTTACTCACCAATAACCTGCTCACCGATGCTCAGTTTGGGTTCCGCCAGGACCACTCGGCTCCAGACCTCATTACAGCCTTGGTCCAAACATGGACAAAAGAGCTGAATTCCAGAGGTGAGGTGAGAGTGACTGCCCTTGACATCAAGGCAGCATTTGACAGAGTCTGGCACCAAGGAGCCCTAATAAAATTGAAGTCAATGGGAATCAGAGGGAAAACTCTCCAGTGGCTGGAGTCATACCCAGCACAAAGGAAGATGGTAGTGGTTGTTGGAGGCCAATCATCTCAGCCCCAGGGCATTGCTGCAGGAGTTCCTCAGGGCAGTGTCCTAGGCCCAACCATCTTCAGCTGCTTCATCAATGACCTTCCCTCCATCATAACGTCAGAAATGGGGATGTTCGCTGATGATTGCACAGTGTTCAGTTCCATTCACAACCCCTCAAATAATGAAGCAGTCCGAGCCCGCATGCAGCAAGACCTGGACAACATCCAGGCTTGGGCTCATAAGTGGCAAGTAACTTTTGCGCCAGACAAGTGCCAGGCAATGACCTTCTCCAACAAGAGAGAGTCTAACCACCTCCCCTTGACATTCAACGGCATTACCATCGCTGAATTCCCCACCATCAACATCCTGGGGGTCACCATTGACCAGAAACTTAACTGGACCAGCCATATAAATACTGTGGCTACAAGAGCAGGTCAGAGGCTGGGTATTCTGTGGCGAGTGATTCACCTCCTGACTCCCCAAAGCCTTTCCACCATCTACAAGGCACAAGTCAGGAGTGTGATGGAATACTCTCCACTTGCCTGGATGAGTGCAGCTCCAACAACACTCAAGAAGCTCAACACCATCCAAGATAAAGCAGCCCGCTTGATTGGCACCCCATCCACCAAATTAAACATTCACTCCCTTCACCACAGGCGCACTGTGGCTGCAGTGTGCACCATCCACAGGATGCACTGCAGCAACTCGCCAAGGCTTCTTCGACAGCACCTCCCAAACCCGCGACCTCTACCACCTAGAAGGACAAGGGCAGCAGGCGCATGGGAACAACACCACCTGAATGTTCCCCTCCAAGTCACACACCATCCCGACTTGGAAATATATCGCCGTTCCTTCATTGTCGCTGGGTCAAAATCCTGGAACTCCCTTCCTAACAGCATTGTGGGAGAACCGTCACCACACGGACTGCAGCGGTTCAAGAAGGCGGCTCACCACCACCTTCTCGAGGGCAATTAGAGATGGGCAATAAATGCCGGCCTTGCCAGCGACGCCCACATCCAGTGAACGAATAAAAAAAAAATTAGGGATGGGCAATAAATGCCAGCCTCGCCAGCGACGCCCACACCCCACGAACGAATTTTTAAAAAATTAAGAGACTAAAACCTAGATTTAAAAAGGAAGTAAATACTTGTCCCATCATTATTTGTGTGTATTATTTTGGGAACAATTCTTTTTAAAATGCACTCTGGAGTGCTGAAGGATATCCATTTGGTGCATTAAACATCAAGCAAACATTCTCTAACAACTTCAGGCAAATGGTGCTGCGTAGAGTGAATTTGCTAATTGGCATTGGTGACTAACAGTTGACCTGCTTCTAGGCCCAATGGGAGAAATCCTTTTAGATTCAATAATCCCTCCCACACGTCATTTTTCTGTGTTTTAGCAAAAGTTTGGACGGAACAAAGAACAAAAAAAAACTGAATGTATGCAATAAATCCAAGATTAAGTATTTCAGATTTGAAGCACTTTCTGCTAGAACTAAATTCCTTTATAAATAAAAGCAAAATTCCTTTTTTTTAATAAATTGGGTTCATGTAATGACTTCTGAAGAGTTTAAATTAAATATCTCAAGGAGTAGTGTTTGTCCCATAAAAGAAAACTATCAAGATTTAATAATGCAAGAATTCTCCATATTTGCAAAAAGGAATGTGACGTCCAAATTTATTTTTTATTAAAGGTGATTCGAATACTGTTTGTTACCAAGGACATCACAAATTTACAGAGCTGAAATAAATATTTAAAAATAACTTGTCTGATAGGCGATCCCTTTCAAACCCATGGCTTCCACTCCTTCTCCATCTCAACGTTCTACTATGACCAGTAATCTTCTGCAATTTCCTCTCTCGTATATTTTATGCTGCAAAAACACTGTCCTACATATTTTCCCTAGAGTCATCAGGTCCAGCATACGTAAATCATATCCCATTGAGTACTCAGTGCATTGTGAATTTTTTGATTGAAATTATGTACATTAGTAATTTTGCACTTGTAATTTTGTAATTGTGGGACAAATGCATGTTCAAAACAAATTACAATAACTTACAGCTAGAGTTTATACCATATAAATTCTTTCTATACAATCTAATAACAGTTCATAAATCAAAGGACATCAGGACATACAAGAAATTAAGGAACACTCAACAACAAATCTTCCTTGATAGAAGTGCTGATAAAACAAGTTTAGTGAAGCATTCCAAACTACTGAAAGCTTTGCTTTCTTTTATGCGGCCTGAACACTAATAAAAGTTGTTCTTTGGCATAGAATTCCCACTGAACTTTAACTGGCAGCAATTTATTCACTTTTGAAATAGTGACAATAAATTAATGACAAAGGAAAGAAACGTCAAATGTTTGTCCAAGTCAATTTCACTGCCTTCAAAAAGCACAAACATGGGCTGAACGTCACCTAAGAGAGCTTCTGAAATGCAAAGTAAATCAATTATAAATCATGTAATTGTGTCCAAATGAAAGGCTCATTGGTCCCAATGGTCTCTCAGTTTGTTATCCCTGTGTTTTATTTTAAACTCAATGTTCACAAATATTACATGTGAACTGACATAATTCTCAGCATGCTCATTACAGTCAGGGTCCAAGCCAAGAAAATCACATATTACATACAGTTTGGTGGGAGTTGCACTAAATTAGGCTTGATGGACTATATGGATCAATACAAAAGTAATTTCCAGACTACACACTTTTGAATCTAATTAAAATCACTGCTTCCAAGAGTCCAAAAATCTCTGCATTATAAAGTTATTGTTTGCAAAATGCTAAGTTAAAAAAAGCACATACGCACACACACACGCAAATAGGCATCCCAGTAATATAGCATATTGATTCAATCCACACTACTAAGTATGATCAGACACATTAATGGATCACAGAAAAGGCCTGGAATTTCTTTTTAGGGGTGGGGGAGGTGGATTTTTTGTGGTTCCAGGATGAACAGGAATGCTCCCCCGGCCCCACAAAAATACTGCGGCCGATTGCCAGCCACTGGGGTGGGGGCTTCCCCCTTTTGCTATCTTCTAGTTTGGCTTGCCCATAGAACCGCCCCCAGAGAGGCGAGCTGCCTGCTAGCACTCATTGAGCACGTGGCAGCTCGTCCGAATTATGATGAGGCCCTCCCACTTCGTGCCCAGTTAAAAATCGTCCCCATAGTTCTGTTTTCTGACCAACTGTCAAGCACATACTTCAAAAAAATTCTTCAAAACAAATCTAGTTAAATGCTAAGCATTTAAAAGAACCACAGCATGGAGCAGCAAGCAGCCTGGATCTGAAGTTTGTGAGCGATAGATTTGACTGAGTAAATTTGGAAATATAAGGGGTTTCTCATGGGTGCATTGCCAGACTGACAACATTGGTCTAATTAACTAAAAGCTGAACAAATGTGTTTTCATTAAAGAGAAGTTAGAGGAGACGTGACTTGCGTCTTCAAATTTTTATGGGATACAGATAAAATAGATCTATGCCAAGTACTTCAAACATAAACATAGAGCTAGAGGACACGAGTACAAAGTTAACAATTAAGATTTGAGATAAGTTAATTTTTTCCCCTGAGGAATAATAGATAGATCTCATCAAATGCTTATTTTAGTTATCCTCAACTAACTTCTATATGAATACAATTCTCACTACTTTTGAGCTGTTTCCCTGCCTATCCTAAAATATTTGTTTGGTCTCCAGGTTATTTTGACCTCTTTATTCAGTCACTGCGATCCAAGGTCTTGTTATATTTTCCCATCTTTTCGAAAGGATTATATTTTCTTCCCATAACCTTTTCTAGGGTCTTTGAAAATTCCATTATACTTCTGCTAATTTTTCTAATTTGGTTTTCCATGTAAATGTTTTCAGAGGTTTAAAGTTTGTCCCCCCAAAATCTTGTACATCTGTATTCTTATTTTTGGTCTTTGTATCAAAATTAATAGCCCAGTATAACAGTTACTAGAATCCTTATATTCACCCACTGGACAACTAAGATGTCAGTTTCCCAAGTCAGCTGTTAGATGGAAATCACCTAGATAAGGACAGACATGAATACTCTTCAACTGTGAAATTGCTGCTAGCATTGAAACAAGTCTTGCAATTACCTTACATGAGGGGGTAACCATGAAACAAATATTTGGGAACACACACACACACACACACACACCACCAAATCCTCCACACCTCCCCACCCAGTAGTTGACCTTATGTTGGTAATTCTTCACTTCGACGTTAATCCTCAAATATTTGCATTGCTGTTGTCCTAGTAGCTGTGTGAAAACATGCATCAGATATCTGTAGTTACTATTCCTGGCATATACTATCTGAATAATGTAGGACAGTATAGCAACTTCGAGTAAGTTCCTTAAAAATTTTAATCCATCCTCGGTTTAGAATCAGTCTGCAGCCTACTGATATTTTTGTGATGAGGTTACAGCTGAAATAACCACCCCTCCCTTTCTAACCACCAGTGCACTGGGGACCTGGGTTAGCATAAGATGTGTACAGCGTATCAACAAATAGCCTTATGTTACTCTTACCATGTTCATTCCAAGAAATATTTCTGCAGCTCATATGTCCCTTGTAGGCACTCATACTGCATGTTACTTTTGTTCTGTTCTGGTGCAAGACTGTCTTACCTTTGAAAATATATGGATAATATTTGCAGGTTTGCAAAGAACCTACAACATTAAAAAAAAATCCTTGAAACAGGAGATAAATCATGCAGCCATTATTGAAAACTCTAAAATAAAGTCTTCCAGCTTTATGTGCGCAATGACATTTACAAGCTCTTTACTAACTCAGGCATTTTTCAAATGAATGATGTGTCTGCAGTTTTCATGTCAAGATTCAAAAGTATCAGTAAAAAATGACAGGCTGGTATTAACTCAATGATGCCATTTCTACTCAATCTAAAGTTACATGTCAAAGTTTTGCACAGAAAAAACATTCAAAATATACAAAAGTCTATTCATGACAACCATCAGAATGAAATACCGTGCTTGTGAAATATATGGTTCACCATAGAGTAACAGCAGGCTTATGTCATACATCAGTTTTCAATAAACTATTAAAAATGAAAACTTCACTGCTTTGCAAGGATACTCTATTAGAAGCCATTTCTTAATCACCTTCAGTTCAGGGAATAATTTCCACAGGTTCTGGCTAGTGGTCTTTAATCATGCCCATTAGCCAGTCAAGTAGCAAGCTGATTTTCAAATCCAAGGCTCAATGAAACCATGACGACCATTACTCTTAAACATTGTTAAAAGAACATGAAATCAGAGGGGCAGCTTTGGATGCAAAATACTTTTTTTCCCTGTGTCTAATACATCCAGCCGAACCAATGTTACATCAGTTAAAAAACAATGTTACCAGCAAACAAGCTGCAACAAGAACAATTTACAACAAGAACAAAGCAGCCCGCTTGATTGGCACCCCATCCACCACCCTAAACATTCACTCCCTTCACCACCGGCGCACAATGGCTGCAGTGTGTACCATCCACAGGATGCACTGCAGCAACTCGCCAAGGCTTCTTCAACAGCACCTCCCAAACCCGCGACCTCTACCACCTAGAAGGACAAGAGCAGCAGGCACCTGGAAACAACACCACCTGCACGTTCCTCTTCAAGTCTCTCACCATCCCGACTTGGAAATATATCATCGCTCCTTCATTGTTGCTGGGTCAAAATCCTGGAACTCCCTACCTAACAGCACTGTGGGAGAACCTTCACCACACGGACTGCAGCGGTTCAAGGCGGCGGCTCACCACCACCTTCTCAAGGGCAATTAGGGATGGGCAATAAATGCTGGCCTCGTCAGTGAGGCCCACATCCCATGAACGAATAAAAAAAAAACAGACCTAAATTTTCATTTGTTTATACATTTCTAAACTTATTTTAATAACTTTCTCACCCCCCAAAAAAGTACATAGATATCCATCTATACATTTATCAGTGAGATAATATTATTACAATAGTACAGATTTCCTGTCTGTCATCACTTTGAGCAACTTTGTGACTGGTTGTAATTTCATATTCAAAAATTCAACCACCATAAATCAGTGGCCCCGATAACACATTGTGCATTACATAACACACGACTCACCATGACCAATGCCAAAGATCCGCTGACATATAAAACATGATCCGCCGATGTTTTGTCCACCACACATGATCTGAAAATTGCACATCGCCCCTCAACCTCAGAATTCATTACCATAAAATGACAACACATCACAAATAGGTTGGTAATGTATCACATCAAGTGTGAGAAAAGCACGTAGAAAAATTTCCACTGAGAATCTCAGGATTTATGACAACACCCAATCCTGATTGATTGGCCAGCAGAACTGACCTGTAAAAATGGTGAATTAATGGAATCAGTTATGGACTTGCTGTTTGTGAGCCTCGCCCCCTGTTGAAGCCCCTCTCCTGTTGAAGGACTAATGGAAAATTCCAGGGAAACCATTACCAGAAGCAGTTGAAATGATTCAGATTTGGGGTTTTTTTTGTATAGCAAATGTAATGTAAAGGATGACCTTTGGAATTTTTTTCCAAGGTAACTTTCACAGTACGTTACTATATTCAAGTTCTTTTATTTAGCAAAGACAACATAATACTTGTACCAGTGAAACTTTAGAAATGTTTAATTTGGAATATTTTGTAATGCTTTCTAAATGATTAACATTTCTGGAATTCTTCTACTTATTCCTGAGAAATATATATTTTTTAAAAAACAGCAGAACGAGTGGCTATTTCTGGGAAGGTCTGTACTTTTATTCAAGTTTTAAGGGAAACTCTGAAAAAAAGTCCTAAATTTAAATGTTTAATTCAAGCAGAAACACAAAGTAAGTGGAGATGATCAGCCTACCTATTTGATATTGCAGGTAAGCACTGTATTGGAAAGGAATTCTACTTGATATTATTTTTACTCAAATAGTTTAGTTTATATATCTAACTATGATGGAAGCCAATCAGAATGATACCGGGGCTAAAAGGATTAAATTATGAGGACAGGTTGCATTCCCTTGAATATAGAGGATTAAGGGGTGATCTAATTGAGGTGTTTAAGATGATGAAAGAATTTGATAGGGTAGATAGAGAGAAATTATTTCCTCTGGTGGAGGAGTCCAGAACAAGGGGGCATAACTTAAAATTAGAGCTAGGCCATTCAGGGGTGATGTCAGGAAGCACTTCTTCACCCAAAAGGTAGTGGAAATTTGGAACTCTTTCTCCACCCCCCCCACCCCGAAAAAAAACTGTTGGGCTAGGGGTCAATTGAAAATTTCAAAAGTGAAATTGATAGTTTTGTTTGGCAAGGGTATGAAGGGATATAGAACCAAGGTGGGAAGATGGAGTTAAGATACAGGTCAGCATGATCTAATTGAATGGTGGAACAGGCTCAAGGGGCTGAATGGCCAACTCCTGTTTCTATATTCCTGAGATCAACTTACTAATTAGAGCATCAGTTATAAGAGCAAAACAGAGGCTAGGTAGTCTGCAATGAGTGGTTCACCTCCTGACCCCTCAAAGGTCTCCTTCACCTACAAGATCAAGTCAGGAGTGTAATAGAATATTCACCACTCAACTGGATGGGTGTTGCCACAAAAACACTCAAGAAGTTCAATACCATTCATTTGATTAGCACCCTTGCTACTGGGCTCAATATCCATCACTCCATCACCAGCACACTGTGACTGCAGTATGGACTGCAGCAACTCATGAAGTTTACTTTGATAGCATTACTCAACCCCGCAACATCTACCACAGAGAAACAGAAGAGTATCAATGTCAAGGGCACATCACCTCTAAGTTCCCCCCCCAAGTCACACACCATCTTAACTTGGACACATATCGCTTTTCCTTCATCACAAGGTCAAAATCCTGATTTCCCTCTCTGACAGCATTGTGGGAGCACCATTACTACAAGAGGTTCAAGATCACAGCCACCACTTTCTCAGGGCAACATTCAGAGAACAAACAATAAATCACCTTGGTGAATCTCTTCTCTATCCTCTTCATGGCCTTGATGTCTTTCCTGTTGTAAGTCACCTAAAACTGGACATAATATTCTAACTGTGGTCTGATCAGTGATTTGCATAGGTTGAGCATTACCTCTTGCTTTTGTTCTCAATGCACCAACATTCAGAGAACATGAAATTTAAAAAAAAAATCTTTAAAAGGAGTAGAGAGGTGTGAGTTCAGATACATAAGCCCCGATTTTAACTCCGAGCCAGAGGTCAGCTTGGGGGTCAACATGAGGCCATTTTAACTCCAGGCCTGATTCCTGGCCAAACCTGGCGAGAATGACATGGAGGTTGGCGGGTGGGAGCAGTACCAGCGTGGCAGGAGGATGCCACCGGGGACCCATAGGGACGCAGTCATGTAAGTACGTGCGGGTGGGGGGGGGGGGGGGGGGCAGGGGCTGGATGTAATCGTAGTCGGGGGAGAGGGAGGGAAGCCTGGGGCAGGTGAGGCCCAAGGTATCCTTGTGGGACCGAGAGGAGTGCTCCCGCTCCAGACTAGCAAATCTTAAAATTAAATTCACACACCTTCTTGGCCCTCTTCTGGGCCTGCTGTTCCTTGGTAACTAGTGTTCGAGGTGAGGCCTGCACCTGTGCTGAACATGCGACTGCCCATTAGAATGGATTTGGGGATTGAATTGCCTCAAAGGGCCTTGACTTTTCCATATCAGTGAAGCTCTCGCTTGCCTTCGGGGAGGGCCTCACATACCCCTCGGAACCCAGGAGTTAAAATGGCGCGAGTGCAGCGCCAAGCTGGAGGGGAGGACCCCGCGTCCATTTTAACCCCTCCCCCCCCCCGGCGCATCCTGTTCTCACCAGACGCAGGAAATTAAAATCGGCTCTATAAATCTTTAAAAATGGGAGGATTGTGATAAAGCTGTGTTTAAAATAAAGCTGGTAGAATCCTCGGTTTAGAGGCATTGAGAACAAAGCAAGAGGTAATGCTCAACCCATACAAATCATTGGTCAGACCACAGTTAAAATATTGTGTCCCGTTTTAGGTGCCTTACGAAAGGAAAGATGTCAAGGCCATGAAGAGGACGGAGAAGAGATTCACCAAGATGATACCAGAAACAAGTAGAGTAGAGAAACTGGAGCTCTTCTCATGTGAAGAGAGAAGATTAAGAGGAGATCTGATGGAAGTACTCAGAGTTATGAAGGGTATCGGTGAATAAGGAAAACTATTTCCACTGGTTGGTGAGTAACCGGAGGATTAAAATTTTAGGTCACCACTGAAGGGAGGGGTTAGGAGAAATTTTGTTTAGAGTGGATTGTTCGGACTTGCAATGCCCTACCAGAAACAGTTTGGTAGTAGGATCCGAAATATCTTAAAATGGGAGTGGATAAATATTTGGAAAAGAAAAATTCAAAAAGGTATGGGGAAAGACTATCAAAGTGTCGGCACAGGCGCACTGGACCGAATGGCCTCCTTCTGCGCTATGATCCTATGACATGCTTGCAAACTATGATGAATTTGACTAGGTTTTCAACTAAGGTTTTAAATAAAATCTGTTCATTTTTTTTTACTTAAGAAAGCGTGCGAAGCTGAAAGAGAAAGAAAGACAGACAGATAGAGAAATAAAGAGTCAGTGGGGTAGATTTACAACTTGCCGTCTGGGCGTAAAACGGGCTTTGTAGATCGGTCGCCTGATTTCCATTGATTTCAGTGGCCAAACCTTACCACCAATTTTATGCCCGGACGACAAGTCGAAAATCTACCCTAATTATCTTTCCTCATCCTAATTTGAATTCTTTTCTCTTTACCCAAACTAAAAAAAACTATAGGAATAATTACAATCCACTATTTTGAGATTTTAAAGAATAATAATGAATACTTGGATTTCACATGTTTCTTTCGAGAAGAACTTGATTTTTTTTGGCTATTTTCGGTTGCTGACTCATCATTTTTCTTGCTTCCTCATTATGTAGTTAACGTCTAAACTCCCACAACAGCTGGGCAAAGATCTTCTGTATTAGTATGCGTGGATCTAGTTAGCTTCATTTGAGTTCAGGTTTTGCTGACATTACCGAGCACAGAGACAAGTATTAACGCTAAGCTGGAGAGAATGACTGATTGGTTGGTGGAATTGAAGTGAATGTGTCATTCACATTTAAAGTCTGGGCAAAAGATTGCCCACATCGTTCATGTAGGACTGAACAGGTCCAGACTTGACAGCACGTCATAATAAAATGATGAAATTGTACTGGAAAAGAAATCGCACCAAAATAGACAAAAATTGCTTGCTGGTAACTTGTATCCACTGATATGTAATTGGGACCAGGATACATTTACATGCAGATGCTGTCACCAACTGTCTATTAGTGGCAAGTGGTAAATTGACACTTTTCAGTGATCTGACATAAGAAATGTTTTTCTCTACACTGCAGCATTAATTACTCACATATGTAATAAAAGCCATGCACAAAATGCTTCACTGCATTATTGTAAATTGTAAATTGGTATTTAATTCTCATTTAATGGCATATAGCCTAGGGGACACTTCTGATGGGAAGAATATCTTGTTTAATAAACCATTTTAATGTTTACTCTACTTAAAGTCAATTGGTCTAAGCAGTCAGTCATTCTCTACCAAATTTTAAATCAATTGTGGACAGCAGGAAGGCAAATTCTCAGCAGTCAGTCAATTAATAAAATAACTCAGATGGAACTTCTTTGCCTGGAACTCTGGAGATATCAACGGTCTGCAGTCCTTTAAGACCCACACGTCCACCACACACCACTTGGATCATGGCCCACGGAGGTATGGGCCAATTCAGATTAGGGCAAGCTCCCAAAATTCCATAAAGGCAATGAGCCAGCTCTACAAGACATGTCTTTCCACATAGACAACAGCCTTGATATTCCATTAAACCAGCCAAACTCCAGAGACCGCCACCAGATTATCTTGACCCTCCCCAAATACCACATGGCTCCCAGTGTGTATAGAATGATATTAACAACCCCAATGTGTGCCAATGCATTCTCCTGTACCAGCTGATAAAGCTTTCAGTTACTTCACAAGATGCATGTATCATTTATTTTAAGAAAAAATGGTAAAGACGGGACTTCATGGTGCTTTGCGTTCACTTGTACCTGAAGAGATGAAGTTTGATTAATAATGTGTGTTTTTTAAGCCTTGTTTGCAAGTCATTCAACCACACAAACCAGATCTAAATATATGTCCATTAATTTACAATACAAAATAAATTTAGAAAAAAAAAACAATTTCTAAATCCCAACAAAGCAGAATTTGTTTCCACCTAATCATTAGTGAATCAAGGTATCATTTTCATATCGACCCAAACTTACATTATAAGCAGTGCACAGAAATTCTGTTTTTTTCAGGAAAGGGAGCATAGAAAAATGTTAGTCCTGTGAGCAATACTTCATGCTAAGAATAAAACAAGCTTACCAGGAGGTGGTGAAAGGGGAAAGAGTGTGTCAGATGTAAGTGAAGTGGCTTCAAAGAGCTGCTGCATGTATGTGATTTATTAGCTTTACACAACCTCTGTCTATATACCAGCACATAATTTAAAAAGCCATTACAATGCAAGATGTCTGAAATGGAAAATGCAGGGTTTCATCCTTCCTCCTTTGGGAGTTAATCAGGTGTTACCAAGCTAGCAATTACCATCGCATGAAGTTCACCGTGGAAGTAACATTTGTGGAAAAAAAGAGATCTACCAGCCTCAGCTGGATGCAACCATTGGAAAATAAAACATTAATTGTGTACGTACTTTAAAAAAAAATTGTACTTTCACTCATGAAGCAAACATGTAAATACAGAATAAAACTGCACAGCATATAAAAAGTCTAATCATTATCTGGGAGCACTGCAAGTACAACTTGTACATCTGAAGAAAGCCAACTGTGTAATGAGCACTTTCCACAGCTCAGTTTGCTTACAAAAGTTGTGGGATGGCCATCTTACAAAAATGTAAGCACATGCAAATGGTGTGGAAATGGTGTATTGATTTCCACACTAACATTTATAGTGTCAGTATAAATGACCATAATCAGTAGGCCAGTCAAGATATCAATCACAGCCTGTCAACCAAAGGAAATGAAACCTCCCCCACCCCATACAATTTTTACCCTTAGACCATGAGGTGTGCATTCTGGCAGAAGGCTCAAAGTTCACCGAGAAATAATGAAATGCCAATGTAAAAACTGGACTACTGGACTACTTAACTATAGGAGCAGATGGAGTGCATCCAATAATACTCAAGGAAATGAGGGCAGAAGGAAGAGATGCTGCGGCATAAATATTTTGCAGCTTATTGATTACCAAGGTAGTAACAGAAAATTGGAAGTAACAAGCTCAGAAACATGATTGGGGAATTATAGGCTTTTTAATTATCATGTATTTGCTAAATTTTGGAGTTCATTATGAATGGAAGCAGTTTAAACCCATTTAATGGGAAGATAGGTCAATAACTCCATGGTTTTATGAAACCTGTAATGGCCAAAATTTCTATTGCAAATAGAATTGATGAACATTGGTAATGTGACGAGGATCAAAAGGGAGAAGAGTTTCTGGGTGTCAAGAATTTTGCTGATAGTTTAACAGCTGGAAAAAGCAGCACATTGTGCCACCAAACAGGCATCTGGTGAGGACAGAGCGTCCCAATTTCTGACATGCTATCATGAAAATAGCAATTAAAGTCATTAGCCGCTGTGTGGATCCCATTAAACCGTAGCCACACTCCAGTTCCTGAATGTTTAAGCGCACTCTACATGTCAGCCATAGGTCAAGCTCAGAGGTGTCACAAATAAACTCAGTACCTCAGCAATCCCAGAAAGAGGATAACAATGGAATTCTGCCCTACCATAGCTGCCAACATCCATTGAGAGGAGCAGTGACATGAACAGGAGGCTAAGCAAAATCTAACTGGCACCCATTTCAATGCAGGAAACCTCCTGTGCCAAGGCAAAAGATTTCATTCATCAACCTGTTATCGCGGCACACATAAGAGACCGAATCATACCAATCTTGTAGCCACATGAAAAATGACAGATGATAAAGACTGCAGAATCCAATAAAGTACCTGCCCGTAAGACAGTATTTATAATATTAGACATAATAATGTTTTTCTCCTATTGATAGGCCAGCATCAATTTCCACATCTAAACTCAGTGCTGCATGAAGTAAAGGGGACAATGGCAAAGATGGTGTTTCAAAAAATGGCTTCCACAAGTGTGAGGTAAACGTGTCTGCTGTGTGCATAATGTGATCTTCCTCATGATAATCCGTGTACTACTTCTCACCCCATGTCTATGTATACGTAGGGATGTCCTCTGACTCCTTTCTGGCAGCAGTACTATCTGCAAAATGTTCAATCAACCTGGGAGACTTCCAATTTATTCTGACGCAACGGTGGAGCGACCAATTGCATTTCCCAATGTTGAAGCACGAGAGCACGGAATACTTTGAACAGTCTGATAGGAGGAAGAGAGTAAACTGATCTGTTGTTTCTCATTCCTACAATTCTTAATACCCTTCATATGCCTTTTGTTTCTTGAAAAAAAAACACTGTAGGGATTAATTCACAAGGCAAATCTTGACCACCTCTCAAGTCATAAAACTGACCCACTGAAATTCTTCAAACAGCTCTCAGCCACATGCATTTGCCTCCTACACTTTAAAAATGAAAACAAAATAATGCCCACAAAAAAAATTACAAAGCCAGTTGGATTTTGCAAGTATGTTCATAAATCTAATTTTCCTCTCAATATTATAAAGCAGAATGTCACAGCTTTTTTTTGTCTCTGTGGAGCCTCGGAGTTTAAATCCAGGTTCCCATTAATTTCCTATTGCCTCAAGCTGTTGATACTAACAGATTATGAGATTTTGGATTTATTCATCAATGAGATGAGCCTTTTCCAAAACTCGAGGCTCAAACAAATTCAAACAGGACAAACCAGTGAAGAAACAGAAGCACAAATAGATCCAAGTTGCCTGGGCTTCGTGGGCCACAACCTGTAGTTTGGAAAGTCCTGTTGTGAAGCATTGTAAAATCTGCATACAGCCAGGAAAATGCACAGTTCAGAGGGTTACCAGCTATAAGTCAGAACTACCAAAACTGGAAAATGTACTTACTTGGCTTTGCACTAATTAGAATCTTTTCTCCAGAATGTGGTGGAGTAAATCTACTTTTCTCTGCCAGGTCCTCACTGTTCCCAAATTCTACCACTTCAACCTGCTTTAGTGGTACACTCCACTTAAGCAAGTACCTCAGTCCAGAGGGCATTATACCACCGCTTTCATATTGGACTCTGAAATAAAATCATTTAAATGTCAGATAAAATTAACTACGGGTCTTGGTAAAACAGAAACTAAAATCTGTGATGGTGGAAAACATTTAACCCGTGTAAAGGTTTCCAGTGTTAGGAATAGCAATACAATGGACACCATATTTTCAACAGGAATATCACCCTCAAATTAAGTACTGTCTTCAGTAATTTTCGATCAGAACTACATTACTATATAGGTAAAATATAACAAATTATGTATTCACCATGATTTAATCAAAATTGTGATCTACATAGAATGTTTGGTACCTGCAGCACAATAGTCTGATTTAAAAAAAACTAAAAGCAATGGGCCACTGATTGCTCCAATTACAGCTAGAAGTATATTCCCTTGCATGATTTGTATATTATTAGACGAACATGTAGAGACAAACCTAGTCATTACAAACCAGTGGGCAGCAAAATAGCTTATTTTAAAATCAAGGATTCATTGTAGTAATTCTTCTAGCTATAATAAGATTTCCGCCAGGATAACAAAAAAGATTTGTTATATAACCAGATTTAATTATAACCTGGTAGGTGGTAATACTGGAGTAGGTCTAAATCTTCAGTGATTTTATTTAATGACCCAAAGCGTTCTATTCTAAAACAGCCAGAATAGCTGCGCTAATTTGCAACATAGTTTGTTTAAAGCCATAACAATTCAACAAGCCTGCTGTATCAGACTGTTAATTATTTTATTGAATTAATGATTATTGGAGATGTTGCTTTAATTGCAATTTTATCTTCCTCCAAGCATTAGTTTGGCTCAGTTGGTAGCATCTCAGAGCAAGATGATTGTAAGTTTGAACCATACTCCTGGATTTGGAGTCTGAAGGCTGTAGATTCAAATCCCACTCCAGGACTTCAGTTTTTACTACTTCACATGGCAATTTTGTTCAAAGAGTGACAAAACCTAAATAAACAATCTCTTCTGCTTCATTGAATGTATCAGACAATAATTAATATCAAGTCCTAAGGCTAGAACTAGAGTTAACCCTTCAGTGTAGCATTTCACCATTATGACCCAAAAAAATATTTTCTCAAATATAAAATTAATATTTTTATTCTACAATTTTTTTTCTGCAAAGAGTCTTTTTTCCATGTTTTGTTTATAGTATTCTGTAATCAGCATGACATGGAGGAGAATTAAGTTTTATAAAACATTTGTTCCGCCTCTCCCCGTCTGTCCTGAAGTTGTTTGCTGCCAATTTCTATACCCCACACATTTGGCAGACAGATCTGTGTCATTCACTTGTTACCAGTACAGGATATCCAGGTAAACAGTGAGGGATATGTCCCAAGACCATTGACTTGTTGTAAATTTGACCATGTTGGTTGGAATTTGAGCCCATTAATGTGCCAGGAGCTTTGTGCATCCATGTACTGAAGGCCACTCGGTTAGCACCTCAGTCCTGGGAAGCAGAGTTTTCTCGAAACTACCATTTTAATGCACTGACTGCTTTTTGCTGGTGACTTCTTGGAACAATAGCAAAAATATTGGAGGCTGATGAGTTAGAACAGTCAATTGCAAAAATTTTGTTGAAATCTCACATGAAAAGCATTGCAAAGATGGCCACAACTATATGAATGGGAGGACCCTAGGCAAGACAGAGGGTCAGAGGGATCTTGGTGTGCAAGTTCACAGATCCCTGAAGGCGGCGGAACAGGTAGATAAGGTGGTAAAGAAGGCATATGGGATACTTGCCTTTATTAGCCGAGGCATAGAATATAAGAGCAAGGAGGTTATGATGGAGCTGTATAAAACACTGGTTAGGCCACAGCTGGAGTACTGTGTGCAGTTCTGGTCGCCACACTACAGGAAGGATGTGATCGCTTTGGAGAGGGTGCAGAGGAGATTCACCAGGATGTTACCAGGGCTGGAGCGCTTCAGCTATGAAGAGAGACTGGGAAGATTGGGTTTGTTTTCCTTGGAGCAGAGGAGGCTGAGGGGGGACATGATTGAGGTGTACAAAATTATGAGGGGCACAGATAGGATGGATACTAAGGAGCTTTTTCCCTTCGTTGAGGGTTCTATAACAAGGGGACATAGATTCAAGGTAAAAGGCGGGAGGTTTAGAGGGGATTTGAGAAAGAACTTTTTCACCCAGAGGGTGGTTGGAGTCTGGAACTCACTGCCTGAAAGGGTTGTGGAGGCAGGAACCCTCACAACATTCAAGAAGCATTTGGATGAGCACTTGAAACGCCATAGCATACAAGGCTACGGACCAAATGCTGGAATATGGGATTAGAGTAGACAGGGCTTGATGGCCGGCGCGGACACGATGGGCCGAAGGGCCTCTATCCGTGCTGTATAACTCTCTCTATGACATAAATAATGTGCTTGGATTCTGAGCCAAACTTGGAGATCACAGTACTCTGCTGGATGGTGACAAACCTGTCTGGTGGGCTTAAGACTCCGCCCAACATTTTCCAGAAGTAGGCCCATTGAACAATGTATCTGCGGTTCCTTCAGTGGCTTATTCAATAAAGATACTGCCCAGCTATATTGAGTTTTGCAGACCAGAAGGCCCCAAATTCAATGACTGTTCTGTGCTAAATTAGTTGATCTCAGCCAGAATTACATAACTGGCCACAATATCTCTGGGTTAGGGAGTGGAAATTTAAAAAAAAAAAGCAGCCAGTCTTCCAATTCCTAATCACTATCCTGTGGCTTCTGCTGAAAAATGTGTGCACACACGAATATCTAGTCTAGACAAGAGTAGATTTAGTTTGTCCTACATGGTCAACTGCCCATATTCCTTATCTAGGATTGCACAAGAAGAATGGCTACTGAAGGGTTTCTATGTCCTGGCCTGAGTTTATGCCTGCAACAGAAAATAGTAGAAAGTATATAGGCAGAGGGGTGGGGGGGAATTATTGTTTCTTAAGGCAGTTACAAAAGTGACATCTCCCACCAACCAATTTTGATAGGGTTCTCAGGACTGCTGGTTTGATCAACACTCAAGTTTGTTATACAGCCAATCGCCTGTCTAATAATAGATACATAGTTCTTGCAGTAGAGCTGTCCCCACTGATGGGCAATAGTAATCCAGGTCTAAATAACACAGCCTTGCCCTAATAACGTACACTACCTTTACCGAAACAAGGTACGTCCAATAAGGCTCCTTGATTCCGATATGGAAGTACACATTTCTGAGGTTGGCCACAGCAAAGTAGCTACAGCGTTTGAACAATCTTGAATTTTTCTTTCAGGATAAAGTTCAAAACTCTGTGATCCAAGTTCAGCTGGGAGCACCCTGTATATTTTAGAACTACAAAGTATTGGAAATAGATCCTTCAGTTTTCCTAGCTTGCTGGCCCAGCCAGGAGTAATTTTTGCAGCTTGTTATTCTAAAGTTCCCTTTTTTGCATATTGTCTGATTGTCCTAATAAAACCAACCCTCAGAATCTTGGAGGAGACCTCATGAAATGAAGGACATTCTTTGTCTATTTCATGCAACAAGACTGGATGCCATTTGGTGAAAAACTTTTAGATGTAATTTCTGACTTGAGTTTTTGCCCATACTGGAAGTGGCAATGATTTGTAGACATTGTCAGGAGGTAGAAAAGGAGGATCCTTTCGGTGATTTGGAGAAACTGATGGTGCAAATGCCTCAAGCCTCTACAAATGTCCCATAAGTTAGTATCACTGAAGCTCAGCTATTGCCATAGCAGGTGGTGACAATTTTATCAAAGCCAGCAACGTACAAAGATACATTCTCAGTATCTGGGCACTGAAGGTATCCTGAAGGATGTCACGGGTTTGGGATGATTCACTCACTTGATGTTTTACTCTTTCTCCTACTGGATGGGTGTTGATATTTTCAGAACCCAGCAGCCAGCATTGGTTCCTCCTGTTGGACTTGACATTGATACAATCGTTGGTTGACATTAGACCTGCAAATTCTTCAGGTGCTGCTAAAACGGCACTGATGAGGGGACTAAAATTGGCTGAGTTTCAGGTGAAGATTTGGGTGGTTTGATCACTCAGGCTGAACAAATGTCGGACCACTGGCAAAGCAAAAAGTGGAGAAACTGCAACCGCTGCTGCAGAAGGTTGCTTGTCCTAGAAGATCCCAATCACCGAGGTAGACCTCAACACAACAACATTCAAATACAGCAGATCAAAATAGCAACAGCTACTTAGCAGTAACAAAACACCATAAAAGGTAAAACCCAAAAACTTCTACTCCAAGACTTTTGGTCATACAAACTAGCATAGAAACCTCTCACCTGGGACATTCTTTCTGAACATTTCTGAGGGCATTCTTGACCATTATTCAATTTCCTATCTGACTTGGAGTTGGAAGTCTGCAAATGTACAAAACCAAAACCCGATGTTTCTCTGCTTGGAGGATTCAAGCTTGGATATTTTTGTAGTGAGCAAACAATCACACCAAGCCTCAATGCTGAGTTTTGAAGCAGGCTTTATAATTTGAAGTGTGAGCTAGGACTAAACAATTAAGGTGGATCTCAGTGCAACAATGTTGAAATGCAGCAGGTCAAAATGGCAATTACCTTGCAATGACAAAACATCCTAAAACAATAAATTCAAAAACTATTATTACAAGACTGCTCCCAGACTGCAGTGATGTCAGTCAAGCAACTGATACCAGTGAAAATTATCTTTTCCAGTGGAGACAAGGAAGAGAACGGTTTCTGATAACAGGAAAAAAAAATGAAGCTGGAACTCTGAGGTTTATAGGAAAGGGGGAAGGAGTGATAATGTTATCGGGATGGCTGAGTGACACACAGCTTTTAAAGGGACAGTATCCCTCACTTTCTCATTTCCCACGGGTCGATTGACATTTCTATGTGGGAACTGAATAAGCGAAGAAGAATCTTAACATCGTCACTATGTTGACATGAACAAAAACTGTTGTTTATAAGCAAGCATATTCACCAGGAACAACTATATTAACAGTATGCCAGAACAAGGTAGGATTTATTAAATATCTATTTATACCACATTTGACTGTACGTACCGAGAATTGACTGTAGCGCACATAAGTACATCATTTAACATGAACAGACGTCGTTCTTTGGTTTTCACCATTTCTCCTTTCTCATTGTAAACCGTTTCCACCATGTCATCTGACCTTATGAGGTATCTGTTTCCACTACGAAGAAGCTGTATTGATAGAGAGAAGTAGGATGTAACTGACTTGTACACACATACACATATATATATATATATATATATATATATAGAGCAGCCAACTGAATCCAAAACTACAAGCAAAAAAACCCTCAAGATTACATTTTACGAACACAATGCGAAACAGCTGAACAAGTGAGGCATATAACAATGAGTTGGGGATATCAAAACGTACTGAATGTTTCAACTCTGTTGGCCTGGAGCTTCCTTCGTGGGTGCAACCCGGAAGTTAGACCCGAAAATGCTCCCAATGCCGTACCCACTTTGCAGATGTCAAGTTGCACCCAAGGATCTTACCAATCTCATTAGATAGAATATGCCCAAGCACAAAATGGGCGTAAATCTGCGTAAACAATCCGGGCCCAGGGAAAACGGCAAACCCACACCAATATATTTCTTCCATAAGTATGAATATTTAAGTTTTAACTCATTTAGCCATCATTCGTGTACATCAGACACAGCATGTTTAGGAAACTGCAATCGGGGAAGCTTTTCAATTTTTATGACCAATACTGAGGCCATAAAAATGCATTAAAAGAAACAGAAAAGACAGAGCAGGTCTCGGTGAGGGTACATTTAAAAAGAAACCTCATAAAATTGCAATAAAAAACCAGAACAGTGACTTTGTTTCCTGCTGCAACTGAAAATCTAGCCATAATGTCAAGAGACCCCTGAACAAGCGCAATTGGAGGATACTCGCATTTGAGAGTTGGGGGCATGGCCAGTTTTCTAGGTGGAGATTCATTCGAGCGAAGTAACATTTGCGCCACATAAGTGCCAGGTAATAACCATCCCCAACAAGAGAGCGTCTAACCACTTTCCCTTGACATTCAAAGGCATTACTATCACCGAATCCCCTACCATCAATATTCTGGGGTCACCATTGACCAGAAACTCAACTGGACCAGTCACAATAATGCCATGGCTACTAAAGCAGGTCAGTGGCTGGGTATTCTGCGGCGAGAGGTTCACCTCCTGACTCCCCAAAGCCTCTCCACCGCCTACAAGGCACAAGTCAGGTGTGTGATGGAATACTCTCCACTTGCCTGAATGGGTGGTGCTGCTGCAACAACACTCAAGAAGCTGAACACCATCCAGGAAAAAGCAGTCTGCTTGATCGGCACTACATCTACTAGCCTAAACATGCACCCTCTACATTACCGGCGTACCATGACTGCAGTGTGCACTATCTAAAGGACGCACTTCAGCAACTTGCCAAGACTTCTTCGGCAGCACCTCCTAAATCAGTGAGCTCCACCACCTAGAAGGACAGGACAGCAGGTGCACGGGAACACCATCACCTCCCAGTTCCCCTCCAAGTCACACATCAGCATGACTTGGACATATATCACTGTTCCTTCATTGCCACCGGGTCAAAATCCTGGAATTCCCTACCTAACCGCATTGTGGGAGTACCTTCACTACACAGACTGCAAGGCAGCTCACCACCACCTTCTCAAGAGCAATAATGGGCAATAAATGTCAGTGCCGCCCACATCCCGAGAATGGAAAAAACGACTAAGTGATATTTATTAACAGACAAACACTTAACACGTTTGTACAACATTCCTTTGTATTTTAACGTCTGCTAAATCCATCAACGGTTATTTCTAGCTTTAAATGTTTAAGACTGAAGCCGGTATCTACAAAATGCAGGATCACATTTGACGTAACCTTCATTGTTAATGCTTTTTTGAAAATTAAACTTCAGGGCTTCCTTTCATTCCCACCCTTCTGAACAAAGAATTCCAGATGATTAGCAAAACAATAATGACAGCAACAATTTACATTTATGCAGTCCTTTAACATGGAAAAACGTCACAAGGAGATTCAGGGGGGGGGGGAAAAAAAGGAGTGGCTGCCAAGTGTTGAGAGAAGCAAACACTTGACAGAAGAGATGTGTTTTGAGAAGGCTTTTAAAAGGTGTGAAGACAGAGAACAGGTGGAGGGATTTGGAGAGGGAATTCCAACAAGTAGGAACCAAGGTGACTAAAAGCTCTGAATGAAGTTATATGACCAAATGGGTTAAAACAATTGCGCTGTAGAAATAACTATGTTTGATATTTGTACAAGATCAAATTTTAAGTCTGGGTTGTTAGATGGATAATTCCCTTTTTATTCAGTGCAGTCAAAAACCAGATGGAATAAATGACTTCATGTATATGTACACACAATACAGAACTTAATCCACGTGAGACAGAAAGATTGCAGTGTCTATTTCACATTGATAGCCTCAAAAATAAACATAATTTTCCAACAGTTAAACACTTTTCCTGGGCCTCATCAGTTTGAGCTCAGATTATAATACTATTGCCAAGCATTTATTTGAGAGTGTCAAAGGCTTCAGAAAGTGTCCCATACAGGTCTTGCGTGATTCTTTTGCTTTTGTTTGAAAGCTACATATATATTTTGAAAAACATCTTTGTCAGAAGAAATACCTTGGACATCCTTCATTTGACTTTCATTAATCCACTAATGAATAGTGTAATGTTAAAACAGTGTAAAATGTAAATGTAAAAGTAAAAAAATGTCACTAATTTTACTATTTTTACATGATGTGGAAATACTGGGACGTTGCAGCAAAGCTTTAAGCTACAGAAGTAACAGTGGATCAAGTTTTACAAGATAAAAATTACACTTCTGCACTCCCGGTGCGCAACAGACACGTATATTGCTAAATTGGACACCACAAGACTGTGATTCTCTTACCATTAGTTTTAATGAACAAAAATTATGGGCTGGGTTCACGCAATTTTGTACCATGTGCTTCCAATGGAGTGCAGAAGTAGGATTTTTTACTACAACTAGTGAACCTGTTGATGGGAAGTCAAAGGAAATAGCATTTTATAAGAGTGATGGGCTCAGGTGATGTGCAATGGGTATTGGGCTAATGGATATTTGGTCATCGGTTAAAGTGAATAGTTTGTAGGTGGCATCCAAAATAATGAGTACTGGGGATTAGGGGCGTTTGAAGAGGTGAGTGTAGGTTGAGACCTATTAAATGGAATGAATGGGATCCACATTTATTAAATTTATTCCTAGCTTCCTTGCTGTCCAATTTGATGAACTGAGGTCACATTAATACATTCATTAAATCCCAGCTGGCCTCCTGCTGAATTTTGTGAATAGAGGCCGCATCCACTTGGTTTTTCATTTAAAAATAAATATTGATGTATTCCTAAATGCCCTACTGCCCAATTCAATGAAAAGAGATAGTATGCGAGAGGTGGGCACCGGGCTAGAATGGCGGTGGCACCATTACATCCTAAGATCAGGTGTCAGCCTTGACTCAGTGATTGCACTCTCGAGTTAGAAGGTTGTGCGTTCAAGCCCCGCTCCAAAACACTGAGTACATAATTTAGGCTGGCACTTCAGGAGCAGCACTGAGGGAGTGCTGCACTGTCGGGGGTGCGTTCTTTCGGATGAGATGTTAAACTGCCCTCTCAGGTGGGCGCAAGAGATCCCATGGCACTATTCAGAGAAGAGCAGGGAAGTTCTCCCTGGCCAACATTTATTCCTCAACTAACACCACTAAAACTAGATTATCCAGTCGATCATCACGTTGCTGTTAGTCGGACCTTGCTGTGTGCAAATTGGCTGCCGCGTTTCTTTACATTGCAACAGTGACAACATTTTTCTTTTTTAAAAAGTACTTCACTGGCTGCGAAGCACTTTGGGACATCTTGAGGTCACGAGAGGTGCTGTACAAGTGCAAGTTCTTTCTTTCAACAGGAGGGCCGCAGCATGCGGTGGGGATTCCCTCAGAGCAAGGCCTCTTATGGGAGTGGAGGCAGGTGTCAGGTTGGAAGGGTGGCAGCACAATATTAAGACGCTGGGGCTGCGGGTGGCAAGCAGGTCATGATGATGGGTCAGGCAACAGTGGAGATTGTCAAGTAAAGCAGCAGGACCGGGTTGGGCTGACGGGCGGAGTTCATCAGCAAGAGTGGGAAGCAGCAGGATTTCTGCGAGCAGGGCTGGGAAAGAAAAAAAAAAAACAGGTAATGGGTCGGTCGGCAAAGATATATCAGCCAATAGAGCGGTCAGGCTGGGGAGCTTCCAAAGCAAAAGCGGGGGCCAGGGCACGGTCAAATTTCAGCAGTTAACCAACCTCGAAGGAAAATAATTGAAGGGGAGAAAAAAAAAAGTAAAATATTTTAAAAGTTGCAATTTATTACGCTGCTCTCCGCAGAGGTAGCAGAGTAAGCTGGGGCAGGGATGGGCAGGCTCCGCACTCGGGGGTGGCATGGCAGGAAGCAGTGACAGGCCACTGTTCAGATTCACATTGGAAATCCTATTGAAGCACCATCTGCTGGCATCACAGGGATATGCAACAGATAAATCTGGACATGTTACGTAGAATGTACAGCACAGAAAGAGGCCATTCGGCCCAGCTGGTCTGTGCCAGTGTTTATGTTCCATATAAGCCTCCTCCCACCCTACTTCATCTGACCCTATCAGCATAACCTTCTAGCATGGGAACGCCCGTAGGAAATGTTTACATCACAGTTTAAAATGAAGCATGTGACCTACGTAAGAATTTTAATGTGTTATTGTGGATGGTATCATTTTGGCAACTGCCTATACTAGATAGCTCCCAAAGCGGAGATCTGGCAATACAATAGATACTAGTTTACAGGAGATGGAAGCAGCGAGTTAAATACTTAATCTTTTGTTCCACAGCTCTATTTTTAATAAAAATTGTTGGAGACTCCTCCATAAATGACAGAAAAACATTCACATTAAATTTAAGTGAAGTAGACAGGCTGCACTAGCTTTAGGCAAGGAACTACTCACAGAACAAATGTATCAGCTGACATGAACGTCAGCACAGTCTGTCCAAGCCATCTCACACCATTTTGCTGGTTGGCCATGATCAGAACCAGATGAGCCAACTGCACTTTGAGAGAGACTCCTGAAAGCATTTAACTGTACAGGTGCCTTCCTCTTTAAGAACAAACAATCCTCCATCATTTGTCTTTCAGATGAGATGTTAAACCAAGGCCGCGTCTACCCTCACAGGTGGACGTAAAAATTCCCACGTCACTATTTTTCGAAGACGAGCAGGGGAGTTCTCCCCAGTGTCCTGGTCAATATTTCCTTCTTCAACCAACATCACAAACAGATTATCTGGTGATTTATCTTATTGCTGTTTGTGAGACCTTGCCTTGTGCAAATTGGCTGCCACGTTTCCTACATTACAACAGTGACTACACTTGAAAAGTACTTCAATGGTTGTAACACACTTTAGGACAGCCTGAAGTTGTGAAAGACGCTGTATAAATACAAGTCTTTCTTTCTTTTTATCATCTCTGCTGCTTTGTAGGCAATTAATTCAGCACCCTTGTCGCACATTTCTGCGACGGCTTCATTTTAACATCATTGTTTGATAATGCTGTCCAGGGACCTCTACGACGTGTCTTAGTTTCTGAATTTTCACTAAAGAAATCTTCATTTGAGAATATTCTGCCATTTTTATGAGGCACACACAAACGTTAGGGATCTTATCCTACCATAATCCAGGTGACTAGTGTACGTAGTCTTGTTCATATAGTTTTCAGCAGCTGTTAATTTGTGGCAGCTAAGCAGGTTTGGAGCATTTTGCTCTCGCAAATCCATTCATTCCCTAATTCAGAGATATTCTCAAAAATGTATTTTTTTTTAAAAGTAGGAAGTGTGGACACTGTCAGTAGTGGTAAGCATCACAATGTGATTATAGTTACACACAAGTTAAATCTGCAGGAAAAAGACGGATTCATCTTTCATTTGTGTAAACAAAAGTGAAATTAGAATAAAATTAAAATTCACTTTATAACATTTATTTTGCTTCTGCTAAAAACATGGCTTCTGGTAGACTTCATCAAATTTGCAACATGAAAACCTGCTTAAAATCTGCTCTCACCGTGTAAAATAAAATATAATAATGTTTTTCCAATGTTTTGCAAGCATCAGCTTTCGATGCGCACATATTTACATACATAGAATGTGTCTGAATGTTCCAGCAAGCTGTCCATCTCCTCCCCAATTCACTTTGTCTTACTTGTGAAAACTGGCTCTGGTTGGTGCTGGGAACTTTTTACAAAATGTGAGCTGAGTGTGAGGACAACAGACAGACCAGGTGCAACACCTATGTTCGTATTGTGCTGTAGCCATGCCCTGTTTCCATCTCCTGGTACCTTATGTTACTCCCTCTTTCAGGGGTGTCCTGTAAACCAGCAGATGGAGAATTGGAATGTTCGGCCCAGATTCTGGCAGTATATTTTCAAATTAGTCGTCTTAAAATTTGTTCTCAGGATATAAGTCATGCTGGCAAGGTTACATTTATTGCTAGTCTTGAGTTGGCCTGAGAAGATGATGGTGGGCCATCTCCTTGAAACGCTGCAGTCCTTGCCCTGTGCCTTTCATGCTGCTATGCTGGTGTTAGGTAGGGAATTCCAGGATTTCGACCCAGCCACAACGAAGGAATGGCAATACATGTCCAAGGCAGGATGACGTGCAACTTGGAAGTGATGGTGGTCTCATGATCTTGCTGCTCTTGTCCTTCTTGTTGGGAGAGGTTACGAGGCTGGGAGGTGCTGTCGATGTAACCTTGGCGTATTGCTGCAGTATATTCTGTGGATAGTACGTATCGCAGCCACAGTGCACTGATAAAAGAGGGGGTGCATATCGAGTCGAGCGGTAGAGACACTGATCAAGCTGACTGCTCTACCCTGGGTAATATCAGGCTTCTTGAGCGTTGTTGCAGCTGCACCCATCCAGGTGAGTGGTGATTATTCCATCATACTCTTGACTTGAGCCTGATAGTTGTGGAGAGGCTTTGAGGAAAAAGGTGAGCCACTTGTTGCAAAATAGTCAGCCTCTGCCCTACTTTTAAAGCCACATTGTTGATATGGCTGGCCCAGTTAAGCTTCTGGTCAATGGTGGTGCTATTGAAAGTCAGGGGGAGATGGCTGGTTTACTCTTGTTGGAGACAATTACTGCCTAGCATTTACGTGCCACTTATCATCCCAAGCCTGGATGTTGTCCAGGTCCTGCTGTAGGCTGCTTCATTGTCAGAAGAGCTGTGAATGGAGCTAAACACCGTAGAATTATCAGCAAATATCCTTACTCCTGATTTATGATGGAGAAGGTCATTGATAAGCAACTAAAGATGGTTGGGCTAAGGATGTTGCCCTGAGCAGCTCCTGCAGCGATGCCCTGGGGCTTCGATGATAAGCCTCCAACAACCACAACCAACTTCCTTTGTGTCAGGTCTGACTCTAGCCCTTGGAGGGTTTTCCCCTTGGCCTCCACAGATCTCAGTCCTGCTAGGATTCCTTGGTACTACACTTGGTTAAATGCTGTCTTGATGTCCTGACATTTAAGGGGCAATTTTAACTCAGTCGGCCCAGCGGAAACTGGTTGGGGGGGGGGGGCAGTTAAAATCACCAGGGGAACTCACCAGCTGATGTCCCGCTCTCTTCCCACAGGCTATGATTTTAACCTGCTCTTCTGAATAGGTGAAAAGGACACCCATTGGAAACTGGCTGAGTTCTTCTTTAAATATGCCCAGGCTCCGATGATGTAATTGGAGCCTGACTGCTATTTTAACCATGGGCCTGAGCGGGGAAGCGGTTTTGGCTTTCCCACCAGGTCAACCTAACGGGAAGAGTTGCCAGGGCCAAAAGAGGCAAGTTTTCTTCTGATTTTCCTTATGGGGCCTCTCCTCCCCCGCCCTCCTCCCCTACACTGGTTTACTGCAAGTCATGGCCCCTGCCTGCCCGATTCCCACCCCGAGTTACAATTAGGGCTTTAACCTACCCAAGAGACAACTAATTAGAAATCAGGACCACTTCTGATTATAAGATTTACTATTTCTACAGTGAATCAGATCCGAGGTTTGACCTGCTCACTTGCTGGCAGCATGAATTGGGCTTAACATCCAGTCCAACAACTAAAGGTTACTAAAGCCAGCAGTGAGAATAGCTCACTGTCAGCTTAATCTTTAGTGAAAATCACTATGCATGTTAACAGGTCAAGTTATTTACACGTTCTGAAAAACAAACTATGCTTCAAATTTTAAATTTCAGATTTCATCAACTCAGAAATTCTGGAGAAGGGACTCACCATGTTACATACATACAGATGAACACACGTGTACAATTCAAGTGGAATTCCCATTTTCTGTATTGCTAAAGCTGCCTCTAGGAAGCTTGGTTTCCTCATATTTCCCAAACACATCTTTTCCTTGCAATTACCCTTAATTTTAAAGCTCATGTCTTGAGTATCATTCTCATATCTGGATGGGTCTCCTCACAGTCCTGGACAGGCTACAAAGAAAAGACTGATCATCTGAAACTGGTCATCCTTTTCTCATCTTTGGCTTTCACCCTCTCTGGTCTCTATTTTACTGATACTACAATGGCCATTTATCTCCTAAACTCACCTCTCTTGCTCAGCCCTGTATCCTCATGATGACAACTCAGTGGACCATCTAACTCACTGGCTCATGAGGCTGCATAACTCTGTAACTTTATTCCTATTAGCCTTCCCTTCCTCCTACAATCTATGATGTGGAGATGCCGGTGATGGACTGGGGTTGACAATTGTAAACAATTTTACAACACCAAGTTATAGTCCAACAATTTTATTTTTAATCCCACAAGCTTTCGGAGGCTTGTGGGATTAAAAATAAAATTGTTGGACTATAACTTGGTGTTGTAAAATTGTTTACAATCCTACAATCTACTGATTGCTAAAGCCCAAGTTTGGTGTCGTCTATTCACTGCTTCTCGATCCATCTCTCCTCTGATACTCTTTTCAACTTTGTTGGCATCCTGCAACATGAACCCTGGATCCCCAATAAATCCACATCCTTTGTATCAATTTCTTCAAATTTATTGTCGTTGCTGCATCTTCTGAACGTGGTCATTCTTGTACGACTCCACTCTGGTTCACTAATAATAAATATTACTATTCAGTCCACAGTAAGGCTGGTAGTTATCATTCAGTGAGGTCATAAATTAGTTCAGTCCACGTTGTTTCCTGCACTTTGCTGTCAGCTGAACATAATGGACTGACCAGCAGACACAGCTGGTTGGGTTTTTAAACTTGCCACCCGGGTGTAGACCTTTATAGAAACCTCCCAATTTTCATTTCCGTTGGGCAGTTTCTGTAACAGACGGCCAATCTGCAATGGCAGTTTTAATGCCCAGGCGGCAAGTTGAAAACCAGCCTACTTTCCGTAAGACTATAAGGCCTTAAATATTATACAGCGTCTGTGCATCATCTGACATCTACTGGGAAACTTTGGAATTGCATCATTACTGGTCTCCGTCAGCCATGAGACCATTAAAACCCCAAATTAATCTGCTATGTTTTCTGCACAGAGCACCTCTAAAACTAGTCTCTCAAACTCTACGGGTTGAATGATTCAGCCCGATACAAAGTATTATTTTCAAAACCTGAAGCAGCAAGATTCTACCTTGTTCAAGTAACGTTCATTCATTGCTTTTGCAATCTGCTTCATTTCACAGCGTTGATCTGCTTCCCTTTTCTGCTCATTTAGTTTCTCTGCCAATGTTTCAAGCTCAGTGAGAGCCATCTGAAGAGGTAGTCTATCAGGGTGTCCCTTTGGGGTGTTCTTCAGCATGTCCTAAGAAAATCAGTTAGCACACGTTTTCTCATTATAAATTGAAGAAAGAGAGATTTAAAATCACCCCAAATTTTGTTCCAGAATTTACAGGTTTGGTTTTGGTAACGTTGATGGGAATCAACGAATAAGTATCATTTAATATTGAAAAACAATCCTGAAACAAATTAAATAAGTATCACCTTATTTTAAGTGACTGAAAAATACACATTACTAGCATATTGAAGAATGTAAACAAAAAAAAAAAACATTTTTCTGTCATGCTCATCAAGGTGAGGGATGTCCGTGCTGGCCAATATCAGGCATTGTGACACACATGTAAGATAAAGCGCTGTTCAATTATGTTCCCCTTGTAATATGCCGCAGTTTCAGAAGATCATCCCCAAATACACCAGCCATATCTTCAATTACAACAGCCATACCATACTGTGACTTTTGGGTAGTATTATGCTGTTGACCTTTAACCACTTGGAACTGGATTGAAACTCTTCAAACTCATTTCATAACGAATACAGCCAGCAAACCAAACAGACTTGATTTCAATAATTTGGGCTATGTTTGAACTCAGGTCTCCGACGTAAAAGGCCAATTTCTAATCCATTGGAAGACCTAATCCTTTTGTTTAGCTTGCTTTTTGGTTTGACTAGTCTGAGATTCGGGAATTGTCTCTAATGTTTCGAAGATTCCTGCCATCACTACTCCAATCATAAGCGTAGAGACTTTGGAATGGCTGGTCCTTTCATTAATTATAAATAAAATGCTGAACTGAACATCTCCCCCAGCTCCAACTGACACACTAAAAATCTGTATCAATTAAACATGAGTAATGCACCATATATGGATGCTTACTGGTCGTGGAGAAACTTTTATCCGGGGGGGGGGGGTGGGGGGGGGCAAGAGGGGGCAGGAAAGTACTCATGCAACACTTAATACTCAAGGCAATAACAGAATATGAATGATTTTACAATGCTGTATCTTATTAGACCAAAATTACTCTATTTGCACTCATCAAGATGAATGTGTTTACCTGTAGCAAAAGAATGAACTGTGGAAAACGCTGAATTGGCTTCATCATTAACCCATACAATGTAATGCGATCAGAGCTCGACTCATGGCAGTGCTTGTGAGGAAGAATACATTTTTAGTACAGCAAGAAGGTACCGTGTGGGTCATTTGGTCACAGTAAGGTTAGCTAAGGTATGTTTTAAATAAAACCTTACGAACAAAAACTGCATTAAAAAAATTACTGTAATTCCTCTTTGTCTACAATACATTGACATATTGCGCTTTCGGAACAAAGTGTACACGGCATTGTAAACATGGTCCATTGTGACGACGAGAGTCCTTTACAGGGTGTCACGGGCTCTGGATGACCCTGGAGACTAATTCCAAGGCATGGCAGCATTATTAAGGTATATTATGTTTGCCCAATGTATCAAAGCCTGGTGGGTCAGCCGAGCTTTAGGAATGATATTAATTGATGGAGCAAAAAGTATCCCAGATGCTTGGTGCATGAGATATGCAAAGCAAAGAACAGCTGGTTGGTGCATGATAGGGGGTGCAGAAGACACATCAGCTGTCCCTGTGCAGGTCAAACAACACCTGGGAACAGGTATCCCACCCACCCTCTCAACCAAGAAATGGTGCTAACCTTAGAGAAAATGAACAAGTGAAAAAGTAAGATATGATGAATATTTTTTAAAAAAAAGGAAGTTTGACAAATTTTCAACAGGTATGCACAATGTGAATTTACAAGTGTGGAATATGCATAAGACAACCTACACAACTTAACACTCAAATCAGATAATGGACTAAGTTGGTAGTTTACAGGTCAATCTATTGTGAACTGTAGTCAGTGGTGCTCAGTGATTCCTCAACCATGGAAATCAGCACCTACCATAGAAGTTCTCTCGTGCAACTTTTCTGCCCCTTGTTTTGCTTCTCCAGTTTTCTCCGTTGCAAATGAATTAGAACTAATGTTTGGTTTAATAATTCTTGGTGTTTGCATTCCAGATGACGTCACGTGATATCAATCTTCTAATTCCCACTGATATGCAACGTATTCATTCGCATGCATTTCACACCTTATATCATTCCAATTGGATAATCTGTGGTCTGGAGCATGGTTGTGGTGTCTTTAAGGCCACCATTCAGTACTCCCTCAAGCAAACCTAGGTAATTGTAGCTGGTTGTAGACTGCTGGGGTCAGGGGTAATTATAACTGCTTGTCAATTTATGGCTACAGATCAAAAGAACACAACATGAAATGACTGGGTTTTTCTTCCAAAAAATATTTTTTGGCCTGCAACGAAGTGTGACATCTGGAATGCAACAGACGTCTGCTAGATGAAAAAATATTCTACATATATTCTCCCAAATGGATATTGGCTGCAACCGACAGCTATCATAGTAAGTAACTGTGCCAATTGTTTGCATAAGCAACAGTTTTAAAAATCAGGGTATGGTAGCATAGTGGTTATGTTACCGGACTAGCAATCCAGAGGCCCAAACTAATAATCCATAGAATGGTGAGTTCAAATATCACCACGGCAGTTTGAGAATTTGAATTCAGTTTTTAAAAATCTGGAAATAAACAGCTGGTAAAAGTGACCGTAAATCTGTCAGATTGACATTAAAAACCCAACTGGTTCACTAGTGTCCTTTAGGGAAGGTTGGTCTGGGCTATATGCGACTCCAGTCATATACTAACGTGGTTGACTCTTAACTGCCCTCTGAAAATGGCTTAGCATGCCACTCAGTTGTATCAATAATATTTTCTCAAGGGCAACTAGGGATGGGCAATAAACACCAGCCACACCCACATCCCAAGAATGATTTTTTTTTTTAAAAAGTGCCTCAAGTTAAAAGCTAAGGTCATCTCTGTAACCCTCCAGGGTGCCAGCTTTGATATTATCATTCAGAACTGTAGTCAGGACAGTATACTCTTGAAAAATGCACAGGAGAAAAAAAAATGCAGAGGCAGTGCCTTTTTTTGATCATATACATTACAACCTATAGAACACATGATTAAACGTATTCAGACTTTGCTTCAGTGTTAAACAAAGAGAAGTACGATAAAATCTAAATCAATAAATCTTAATAACAATTACTTGCACCATTAGTATAAAATTAATGGAGCACAGCATCTGAAGGCACTTCACAGTTGTGGGCAAGACTAAAAGCAGGAGTACCATGATAAGGGGAGGATACCAAAGGCACTGTCAAAGGGGTAGCTTTCAGGAGGATTTTGAAGGTGGGAAGAGAGGTAGCAAGATGGAGTGATTAAGGGAGAGTGTTCCAGAGAGCAGGGGTAAGATGGCTGGAGGTTAACCTTTCAGTTATTAAATGCATTATTAAACTGATGCATGTTTTGGTTCTCTTTATCTCTTCACTTTTCTCCTGCTAAACATCAGCAGCCCAAATGGGCATTCTTTATGCATGAGCAAGACAGCAAGTGCTGCCAGGCTACTCAAACATTGTGGGGGGGGGGGGGGGGGGGGGTGGGGAGAAACGACAGGAAGAAGGGGCAGCATCACAAACGAGTAGAATCCAGTCCTCGTTCGAGGTTTACCTACATGCACTTTCCAGCTGGGGCTTCAGGACAGAAATCTGGAGTGGGACTCCAGGCAGATTTTCTCTTCCCTAGCTTGGGGACACATTATAGCTACTCCACTGCCATCTTGGCTAGATTGGCAAATTGAGCTCAGAGTGAGAATGAAACAGGAGACCGTTTGTCACTGCAACGACCCAAAACTTCACCCTGAGGTTTGTTTTTACAATTAAAACATTTTACTTTCGCCAGATAATTTACTTACTTTCAAAAATTCCAGAAAGGCAGGTTTGGTGGCACACACTTTCTTAAGAATTCCCATGGCAGTGCTAAAATTGTTCACATATTCACTGTATGCATCAAGTACCATTGACTTAGAAAACTGAAACAGAAATAAAAATACAGCTCTGAAAATCTAATACATTAGTTTGAAGTAACCCATCATTCTGAATTCCAAATTTTACTTGATAGATGAACACCAAGCTGGTTTATCCTCCAGCCCAGGAGGTCGACCCTTTGTCATCAAACGGTTTTTTGCATGTATTCAACTGAGTTTGGGCTGCAGAAAATTTCCTATATGCGTTTGAAGATGAAAGGATTGAGTTTCAAGCACAAACAATACGTTCATTTTGACAAGTCTTCTTAAAAAGGAGCAAAGTTCAAGTTGAAATTTTGCAGACATCTGCATAAGCAAACACTGCATGACGTGAGCTTTTTTCTAAACTATTTAGCCAAACTGTCCATTCATTTTTGCTGACTATTCAGATCCTGCAATTGTTTTTCACGGATGTTTGAACTACAGGGTCAGAAGACCACAATTCTGACTGATGCCATTGTAGCATTTCAACACTAGTAACAGCACCTGCAGGAACTTCGAACTTTAAACTATCACCCTGAAATAATGAGTCCAGTCATATCATCCACACACGTTAAAAATGAATTAATATGTTCTACTTAAACATTACCAATCATCCTTTATCATTTTTTTGGATCATTCTGAATGTCATTATTGTTGGTGAATCACTGTTAATGGAAGAATCGATGATGGTCTCGTATTATGTAGAGTATGTACATTGTATGTGTAGATTCTTCCAGAAAATCTTATTGATATTTTGAAAATGTATTAGGTTTCATTTTCTACATTACAGTAGAGTGGAATCTTGTCTGTGCTGGAGCCCGGTAGTGATTTTGTTGCATCACCCCTAAAATACTTCACCCTCACTTTCCTTGCCAACCTGTCTGTCATTATACCCAAGCTTTTTCAATAACTTGTTTTACTCTCTCTCTCTCTCTCTCTCTCCTTCCCTTGTCCAGCTTACTCCCTTCATGCCCTCCACATTTCAGTACCTCTCGATTCCTTCCTCTTTTTTTAAAAAGGATCTATCCTACTACGTTCAACTTCTCGAAAACATTCAGCAGAAAAAAAAAGCACTGATACTTAGTGGTGCTGCAGGCCTGCTTTGCCCATCACTGTCTACGTTCGGTACCCCTCATAGTCTCTATATAATACACGAAACATCATTAAATGAGCCCACTCACATATTTCAGTCAGCAACAAGTGTTTGCATTTTACTAAATACTATCTTGTACTAATTTAATCAAATAACTGCTTTTAAAATTTAATAAGGACAAAATAAAATTTACTTCAGATGGATTCAAAGGAGGGCCAGTCTTGTAATATATATTTTACAAATAGTTATACTTATTATGTAACTCTTTCTCAAAAATGAACATCTATTCTGAATGAAATATTGTGCATTACTAACTATATTCTGCTAACGCTGTTTTAAGTGTAGTAACATAGTAACAGTTTCATGCAGGAGACGACCTTCGGTCCATCTAGCCCACCTATCTTGGTTCATTTTCTAATAATCCTGAATCCCATTTATTGATAAAAATCTGTCCAATTCCTTCTGAAAACCCATTAAGGTTTCTTGTTCCACCACCCGTGCCACAATCTGTTCCACATACTTACCATCTGTTTAGCAAAAAAGTTCCTCTAGCATTTCCTATTTTCTTTTGTTGCCCTTGATTTGTAAAAATAACGCCTTGTATTTAAATTCTGTACATAGAAGAAAAGCTTACTTGGATCTAATTTGTCCAAACCTTTCATAATTTTAAATACTTCTTCCACAGTCTCTCTCAGTTTTCTCGTTCAAGAAGGAAAAGACCCAGGATAGTCAATCTTTCCTCATAGTCAGTCCCTTAAATTCTGGGATCAATCGTGTAGTCCTTCTCTGTATTCCCCCCCTATAGCTGAATAACTGTTCCGAGCAAACATTCCCAACAATCAAGTTGGATTTTCACTCAAAAACTTACTGAGGCAACAAAGACATCTCCAATCATTTCAACTGAGTCCCACTCAGTCACACGACTAGCTAAGGCAATCTGGAACAGGGAATGGCACTGAAGAATCTCCTTTATTCGGTAAAACACCATTTTTAGTTTCCTTTCGCTTAATAGTTTTGGATCCATTTCTGAAAGAGGTTTCTCGTATTGCTGTGGAGAGAGAAAATCAAAATCAAACTGTAAATACTTTGTCTGAACGTAGTTTCAAATCTGGAACTCTCTTGGTCTGTATCGCTCAGTACCACACAACCTGTGGTTAAACTATCCAAGCTTCTTTCTATCCCAGAACTCAGAGGGGAAGGGATAGACATTGCTCCACATTTTGAACATATAAAAGTCTTACAATTACATATAACACAATGGCTGTTATGTCCATGTAATTAACTACAGTTTATCACTTAATAAACTTCCAGTGGTGATATCCATCATTAAATCCTCATGACCTGCACCACTGACAAAAAAAAAATACGCAAACTGAGATAATGCACTCTCAGACCGGTTACAATGTACATTTTTAAAAAAAAAAACAAGGGACACATGGGAGTAATTTCAAAGCAGTAATGTCACCTGGATGTCTGGAGGCCTTTGTTCAATGGCTCATGCATACTCTCTCAGTTTATGATAACATGTGAACTTTTCAATGAGATTACTGTCTTGTAATCATTCCCAGGTCACCATTTTGTAACATTTACTTTGGTAAGAAGAAATTATTGTTTAAAAAAAAAATCTTGAATGGCTGAAATGCCCCAAAAGGTTTAAAAATACATTTTTTAAAAAAAATCACAAACTTCTGGTGGTTATACTGATCCAAAAGCCAGTTACAAAATCCAACTGGGGAAGCTCGGTTTACTTTGAACTCTACCTTACCTCTAGAATTCGCTTTAATGCATCCACATAATTCTTCTCACTTTCAACAACTGAACCAAGAATATATCTTCTGACAACCTATTTCAAAAAGAAATTTCACTCTTAAGTTAGGCAGAATTTACCAAAAAAGCCATTTTAAAAAAAAGTAATTAATTGCAGACTGAATTAAGTATTGCAATCTAAAATTTTTGTAAGGCAAACTCATTTCTCAGAATAATTACACTGTTTTTAAAAAGGTCTATAGTTGAAAGGTTACCCATCAACAAGATTACATTCTGGATGCAGCAACATTAGGAAAACACTAACATTATGAAAACAGAGTTGTTCAGCTCTGAAACAAGGACTGGGTAATTTGAGAGATAACAACTGGCATGTAAATCCAGAAATTTCAAGCAGAGTTTTAGAATCTGATTTGAAATGAATTCTGCAGGGTTAATCTGCAGTTCACAAATAACAGGTGGTTTCAATTTCAAAAGGTAATATTTATAACAGAGAATGTTAGGCTGTCATAGGTATGAAACTTCTCGTTCTTCAATTGTAGTTAATGCGTCAGTGCAGCACTGCTTAATTCATTAAATTTAAATGCAACACCACTGAGGCTACCTGGGTTTGGATCCCCTACATATCATTACGGGATTTTCTTTTTTTTTAAAAAAAACTTCTTTTTAATAATGTCTAACCTAAATAAAAATACTTAATTTAGGCTATATGGTTTTTAAATATGTTTTTCTACACAAACAAAATATTTTCTTCAGGCTACATTTTTAACTGTACCTTCCAATTTTTCTCCTTTTCCTGTCAGTGCCTTCTAGTTTCATTTGAGATTTCATTTTGGGTTAGATATAATCAGAATGGATCTGAACTGGCTCCACTGTGCATGTGTGTTTTGTGCTTTAACGTAAAGCAGGATTGCATTGCAAGAAAGTCTGCTTTATTCTACAGGATGCTATTTAGCATCTTAATTTATTGAGTAGATCACAGAATGCTCCCACAGAGTTTGGGAACCAAGTACCTTAAGATGAAATTACAAAGAATGTCTTATATTCCACTGTTTTTGGCCTGTTAGTACTCAAGAGCTCATACTGGAAAAATCTCCCAAGATTGCAAACATGTACCTGTTGCTGTGTCAGACCCTCAGGCATTGGTGTCATTACTGGCTCCGGATGTTTGCAGTCCACATCAATAAAGAGATTCTGTTCCTCTTCTTCCAGGCACCCGAACCGGTGATCTGAAAAAAAAAGTGCAAATCAAAACCAGTGATGTTATAACTCACCAGACGGTGAAGATTGGTGGGGTAGGTTGTCCATGGTGCTGCACATTGGTCCATCGTTATGTGTAGCACTGGGTCATCTCTTGGGCTTCTGGAAAAAATAGAACTGCTCTCATCTTGTTCTCTTCAAATATTGATTTTTTTTTTGAAAAAAAGGTATATTAAGTTTGTTCTTTAAACGTTCTAAGCAAAGGATTAAATCTGAAGCTGAAAACATGGAGGTTTCTAAGATTGGCATTTCTTCTCATTTCTCAGGGAAGTTTTTGCAGCTTTTTTAACTTCACTAAATTCAAGAATAAGTCTACAGGTCAGCCACACAACTACAGCAGTAGTGTTTGTGTTGATTTTGCACTCAAGGCAGCACCCTAACTAGAAAATGTTCCATTCCTCAACACTAAGTATAAACATGAAGAATTTGTGGGTCAGCTAATTGTGAGTTAATGAAGGATACCCTATCCCTGTAACGTGCCTCACCTCCATTCTCAGAAGAGCAGCAATTTATTGCGTGACTTTTAACATTTCCATTAGCCACTCTCAAGTCGATCACAGTCACCACATTAAGCACTGCTTCTATTTTTGGCCATAGTAAAAAGCAGATAGAGGAACATTCTCGTAGGGAAAGGGCAGTTGGTTTTGGTTCATTCAGCTGAGGTGCTTAGGGATCTCAACAAAAAGAAAAATTAGGGATGAATTACCCTGGCTCAAAAATTAACTATAATGCCAGCCCACGCACGTCAGAAATGCTTCCTAAGAATTTCCTTGCACAGACCAATCCCTCTCACTGGTGACAGTGGCGTAAGTTCTGTTGCGTTCTTCAGCTTGTGTTGTGCATCTACTCCTTACCTGAATGAAGAGGGTCAAGCAATTAGTATACTCCCGAAATGCACCGGTGCAAGGAGCTCTGCTGGACGACAATTCTCACAAGGCAGATTAAACGTGTCACCTTCTATTGAGTTGACTTACAAGGTCCCTGTCACTGGCCAACCTTGCAGTTGATCATCAAAACGTGATGATGTTTTTGGATTTTCTTACTGGATAAACCAATTTTTTTTTTTGCTCCCAGGTAGAGACCTTCTGATCGGAAATCAGATTCAGGAAAAAGAAAATGCTCTCTGAAGAACTAAACAGTAAAGTTCACTGCACCTTCAATGCTATTTAACAGACAATCCCTGTAATGAAGTGAACTAGTAGGCACTGTTCAGCCACTCCCCTCTGTAGTAAAGAGGACTAGTAGGCACTGTTTAACCCCCCCACCAATCAATAAAGAGGACTAGTAGGCACTGTTTAACCACCGCCCCCCCACCCCGGTAATAAAGAGGACTAGTAGGCACAGTTTAACCCCCTTCCCCAAACAATAAAGTGGACTAGGTGGTACGGTTTAGCCCCCCCCGTAATAAAATGGACTAGTAGGTTCTGTTTAGCCGTCCCCCCCTTGAAATAAAGTGGACTAGGAGGCACTGTTCAGCAGCTCGCGCCCCCCCCCCGCAACAAGCAAAGGAGTCGGAGAGGAATTTCCCAGATATTTTCCCCCAACTTGGGTTTCTTTCTGGTTTTTCGCCTCTCCCTGGAGATTACATGGTTTTGGATGGGTTGGAGACTGTATATATCACAATTGTGTGGGGCAGGCTGGATGGACGAGAGGGTCTTTTCCTGTCAGTCACTGTTCATTCGTTTGATCCATCATCTGTGATTTCAGCCAGGACAATAGTGGGGGGCACAACAATTGGGGAAAGGTGTGACTAACCCAGGGTTCACAGTCCTCATCATTAGTCAGTAACTCACGCTAGAAAGCAAGAGTGCGTTTGGGCTGGGGTGAGGGAGAAGCAGCAGCACTGTATAGTAAAAGTTAACATTCGTTCATTCAGAAAGCTTGTGGTATTTTATAGACATTTTCTTTATTTTTAATACTCAGATTAACCAAAACCTTTTGAAAAGTTCATTATGGCTTCAGGGAAGTGTCAGCTGAAATAATATACTGCTTTTCGCTCTGCGATATGAGCACTACGTCCACTCACCTTGATACCTGTGCCTAATAAACGAGCGTCCCCTTTTAAGAACAGCAGCTTTGGTCTTTTCTAATCCATCTTTAGTACCTTCCTTTGCGGCTTTCATTAACTGTTGCATCTGGAAGTTAACAAAATACTTAGCATGCTCAAGAAGCATTAGAAAATGTTTCATTTCAACTTTAAAAAGTCAGAAACTATCTGATTAATAACACTCCCTGATGGTTCACTGAAATTATCCAATGTGTAGCTGAGCCAAACAGGCTCTGAAGGACGCTGGTTCAACAGTCTGTTTGCGCTCAGTTAACTGGTCTCAGCCAAGCCTGCAGTAAGGGCGCTACAACTGACTTCATTTCCCTCCTGAATGTTCATTCACGAACAAGGCTATTGCCATCCACAAACTTATTGTGGATGACTGCACGGACATCCTGGCTTTGACTGAAACTTGACTCACGGATGGTGATGCTTTGCCCCTTACTGAAGCCTCTCCCCTCCCCACCCCCGCCCCCCCCCCCCCCCACCTCAGTTATACATTCACCAGCTGCCCCACCCATATCGCCATGGTGGCAATTTGGCCCTCATCACCAAAATCACATTTTGGAATTTCCCCTACTGCCTGGAGCAACTCACCTTGTTTCATCCCTTCTGCCTCTCCGCTCTGCCTATCCCAAGCCCCCCTCTCGAGTTCCTCACCGGGATATTCTCCTTTTTCTCACTCAGTCTCTGCACTGAGTGATTCCTCAATCTCTGGTTTCAATCATCTCCTCTCTTTCTCCTCTGAATTCACTGCCCTCCCCAAACCTCTCCCTCAACCTTGCCACTCCCATGGTCTCCCAACTGCCTTGGTTTCACAGGCCACTTCCTTGTATTCCTCACCACCCACATCCCAATACCCCACTCTACATCCACCCCATGAAAAAAAAAATATCTGAGTCACTTACAACTACACTTTCAAACTACCGACTGTCTAGCCTTTGACCCTCCAGTCACCAAGATACTTCTGCCCATTGATCTGCTCAACCACTCCCTCACCTCCACCTTTGATGCCTTTGTCCCCAGAAAAATCTTTACTCTCCCCCATCCTGGTCATTCACCCCGGCATGGCCCCCATCTACACTCCCTCAAGTCCAAGGGGTGCACACTTGAGTGTATCTGGTGCACAACTGGGTTAACCATCCATCATCAAATCTGGTTGGACCACATCAATGCTACTGGGTCTCGCTCTTCCCCTGAAAACACCCAATACTGGGTACGGTAGCATAGTGGTTATGTTACTGGGCTAGTAATCCAGATGCCTGGACTAAATCCAGAGTCATGAGTTCAAATCCCGCCACGGCAGCTGGAGAATTTAAATTCAATTAATTAATTAAATTCAATTAATTAAAATAAAATCTGGAATTAAAATACTAGTATCAGTAATGATGGCCATGAAACTACCGGATTGTCGTAAAAACCCATCTGGTTCACTAATGTCCTTCAGGGAAGGAAGCCTGCCGCCCTTACCCGGTCTGGCCTATATGTGACTCCAGACCCACAGCAATGTGGTTGATTCTTAATTGCCCTCTAAAATGGCCTAGCAAGCCACTCAGTTGTAAAATCTCGCTACGAAAAGTCATAATAAGAATAAAACCGGACGGACCACCCGGCATCGGACCACGAGGCACCGGACACGACAACGGCAAAACACCAAGCCCAGTCGACCCTGCAAGGTCCTCCTCACTAACATCTGGGGACTTGTGCCAAAATTGGGAGAGCTGTCCCACAGACTAGTCAAGCAACAGCCTGACATAGCCATACTCACAGAATCATATCTTTCAGCCAATGTCCCAGACTCTTCCATCACCATCCCTGGGTATGTCCTGTCCCACCGGCAGGACAGACCCACCAGAGGTGGCGGTACAGTGATATACAGTCAGGAGGGAGTGGCCCTGGGAGTCCTCAACACTGACTCTGGACCCCATGAAATCTCATGGCATCAGGTCAAACATGGGCAAGGAAACCTCCTGCTGATTACCACCTACCGTCCTCCCTCAGCTGATGAATCAGTCCTCCTCCATGTTGAGCACCACTTGGAGGAAGCACTGAGGGTAGCAAGGGCACAAAATGTACTATGGGTGGGGGACTTCAATGTCCATCACCAAGAGTGGCTCGGTAGCACCACTACTGACCGAGCTGGCCGAGTCCTGAAGGACATAGCTGCTAGACTGGGCCTGCGGCAGGTGGTGAGCGAACCAACACGAGGGAAAAACTTACTTGACCTCATCCTCACCAATCTACCTGTCGCAAATGCATCTGTCCATGACAGTATTGGTTGGAGTGACCACCGCACAGTCCTCGTGGAGATGAAGTCCCGTCTTCGCACTGAGGACACCATCCAACGTGTTGTGTGGCACTACCACCTTGCTAAATGGGATAGATTCAGAACAGATCTAGCAGCTCAAAACTGGGCATCCATGAGGCGCTGTGGGCCATCAGCAGCAGCAGAATTGTATTCCACCACAATCTGTAACCTCATGGCCCGGCATATTCCTCACTCTACCATTACCAACAAGCCAGGGGATCAACCCTGGTTCAATGAGGAGTGCAGAAGAGCATGCCAGGAGCAGCACCAGGCGTACCTAAAAATGAGGTACCAACCTGGTGAAGCTACAACTCAGGACTACATGCATGCTAAACAGCGGAAGCAACATGCTATAGACAGAGCTAAGCGATTCCACAACCAACGGATCAGATCAAAGCTCTGCAGTCCTGCCACATCCAGTCGTGAATGGTGGTGGACAATTAAACAACTAACGGGAGGAGGAGGCTCTGCAAACATCCCCATTCTCAATGATGGCGGAGTCCAGCACGTGAGTGCAAAAGACAAGGCTGAAGCGTTTGCAACCATCTTCAGCCAGAAGTGCCGAGTGGATAATCCATCACAGCCTCCTCCCGATATCCCCACCATCACGGAAGCCAGTCTTCGGCCAATTCGATTCACTCCACGTGATATCAAGAAACGGCTGAGTGCACTGGATACAGCAAAGGCTATGGGCCCCGACAACATCCCAGCTGTAGTGCTGAAGACTTGTGCTCCAGAACTAGCTGCGCCTCCAGCCAAGCTGTTCCAGTACAGCTACAACACTGGCATCCACCCGACAATGTGGAAAATTGCCCAGGTATGTCCTGTCCTCAAAAAGCAGGACAAATCCAATCCGGCCAATTACCGCCCCATCAGTCTACTCTCAATCATCAGCAAAGTGATGGAAGGTGTCGTCGACAGTGCTATCAAGCGGCACTTACTCACCAATAACCTGCTCACCGATGCTCAGTTTGGGTTCCGCCAGGACCACTCGGCTCCAGACCTCATTACAGCCTTGGTCCAAACATGGACAAAAGAGCTGAATTCCAGAGGTGAGGTGAGAGTGACTGCCCTTGACATCAAGGCAGCATTTGACCGAGTGTGGCACCAAGGAGCCCTAGTAAAATTGAAGTCAATGGGAATCAGGGGGAAAACTCTCCAGTGGCTGGAGTCATACCTAGCACAAAGGAAGATGGTAGTGGTTGTTGGAGGCCAATCATCTCAGCCCCAGGACATTGCTGCAGGAGTTCCTCAGGGCAGTGTCCTCGGCCCAACCATCTTCAGCTGCTTCATCAATGACCTTCCCTCCATCATAAGGACAGAAATGGGGATGTTCGCTGATGACTGCACAGTGTTCAGTTCCATTCGCAACCCCTCAGATAATGAAGCAGTCCGAGCCTGCATGCAGCAAGACCTGGACAACATCCAGGCTTGGGCTCATAAGTGGCAAGTAACATTCGCGCCAGATAAGTGCCAGGCAATTACCATCTCCAACAAGAGAGAGTCTAACCACCTCCCCTTGACATTCAACGGCATTACCATCGCCGAATCCCCCACCATCAACATCCTGGGGGTCACCATTGACCAGAAACTTAACTGGACCAGCCATATAAATACTGTGGCTACGAGAGCAGGTCAGAGGCTGGGTATTCTGCGGCGAGTGACTCACCTCCTGACTCCCCAAAGCCTTTCCACCATCTACAAGGCACAAGTCAGGAGTGTGATGGAATACTCTCCACTTGCCTGGATGAGTGCAGCTCCAACAACACTCAAGAATCTCGACACCATCCAGGACAAAGCAGCCCGCTTGACTGGCACCCCATCCACCACCCTAAACATTCACTCCCTTCACCACCGGCGCACTGTGGCTGCAGTGTGTACCATCCACAGGATGCACTGCAGCAACTCGCCAAGGCTTCTTCGACAGCACCTCCCAAACCCACGACCTCTACCACCTAGAAGGACAAGGGCAGCAGGCGCATGGGAACAACACCACCTGCACGTTCCCCTCCAAGTCACACACCATCCCGACTTGGAAATATATCGCCGTTCCTTCATTGTCGCTGGGTCAAAATCCTGAACTCCCTTCCTAACAGCACAGTGGGAGAACCGTCACCACACGGACTGCAGCGGTTCAAGAAGGCGGCTCACCACCACCTTCTCAAGGGCAATTAGGGATGGGCAATAAATGCCGGCCTTGCCAGCGACGCCCACATCCCGTGAACGAAAAAAAAAAAATTATCCTGAAGAGCAAAGATAAATTCCAGCTTCTTTTTCCCCCCACTATCAAGCATCTCCCTGCCCTCTTCACCCTCATCTCCAACAAGCCCAAGGTGCTCATGGACTTCTTTGGCACTAAGATTGAGAGCATCCGTTCAGCTGCCTCGATTTTTATTCTTGTCCACTATTTCAGTACAATTAATGAAGATGGGAATTTCACTCCTCTGGAGCAACAGCCACTGTGAAAATGAAGATTTGTATAAGTCAGTATTCCAAGTATAAGGCTGTACAACTCCTCTTTTCAGAATCTGCATTTGAACAGCACTCAGCCATTCAAGGTAGCATAGTGGTTATGTTACTGGGCTAGTAATCCAGAGGCCTGGACTAAAATCCAGAGTCATGAGTTCAAATCCCGCCACGGCAGCTGGCGAATTAAAATTCAATTAATTAATTAAATTCAATTAATTAAATAAAAATCTGGAATTAAAATACTAGTATCAGTAATGATGGCCATGAAACTACCGGATTGTCGTAAAAACCCATCTGGTTCACTCATGTCCTTTCGGGAAGGAAGCCTGCCGCCCTTACCCGGTCTGGCCTATATGTGACTCCAGACCCACAGCAATGTGGTTGATTCTTAATTGCCCTCTGAAATGGCCGAGCAAGCCACTCAGTTGTAAAATCTCGCTACGAAAAGTCATAATAAGAATAAAACCGGACGGACCACCCGGCATCGGACCACTAGGCACCGGACACGACAACGGCAAAACACCAAGCCCAGTCGACCCTGCAAGGTCCTCCTTACTAACATCTGGGGACTTGTGCCAAAATTGGGACAGCTGTCCCACAGACTAGTCAAGCAACAGCCTGACATAGCCATACTCACAGAATCATATCTTTTAGCCAACGTCCCAGACTCTTCCATCACCATCCCTGGGTATGTCCTGTCCCACCGGCAGGACAGACCCACCAGAGGTGGCGGTACAGTGATATACAGTCAGGAGGGAGTGGCCCTGGGAGTCCTCAACACTGACTCTGGACCCCATGAAATCTCATGGCATCAGGTCAAACATGGGCAAGGAAACCTCCTGCTGATTACCACCTACCGTCCTCCCTCAGCTGATGAATCAGTCCTCCTCCATGTTGAACACCACTTGGAGGAAGCACTGAGGGTAGCAAGGGCACAAAATGTACTCTGGGTGGGGGACTTCAATGTCCATCACCAAGAGTGGCTCGGTAGCACCACCACTGACCGAGCTGGCCGAGTCCTGAAGGACATAGCTGCTAGATTGGGCCTGCGGCAGGTGGTGAGCGAACCAACACGAGGGAAAAACTTACTTGACCTCGTCCTCACCAATCTACCTGTCGCAAATGCATCTGTCCATGACAGTATTGGTAGGAGTGACCACCGCACAGTCCTCGTGGAGATGAAATCCCGTCTTCGCACTGAGGACACCATCCAACGTGTTGTGTGGCACTACCACCGTGCTAAATGGGATAGATTCAGAACAGATCTAGCAGCTCAAAACTGGGCATCCATGAGGCGCTGTGGGCCATCAGCAGCAGCAGAATTGTATTCCAGCACAATCTGTAACCTCATGGCCCGGCATATTCCTCAATCTACCATTACCAACAAGCCAGGGGATCAACCCTGGTTCAATGAGGAGTGTAGAAGAGCATGCCAGGAGCAGCACCAGGCGGACCTAAAAATGAGATGCCAACCTGGTGAAGCTACAACTCAGGACTACATGCATGCTAAACAGTGGAAGCAACATGCTACAGACAGAGCTAAGCGATTCCACAACCAACGGATCAGATCAAAGCTCTGCAGTCCTGCCACATCCAGTCGTGAATGGTGGTGGACAATTAAACAACTAACGGGAGGAGGAGGCTCTGCAAACATCCCCATTCTCAATGATGGCGGAGTCCAGCACGTGAGTGCAAAAGACAAGGCTGAAGCGTTTGCAACCATCTTCAGCCAGAAGTGCCGAGTGGATAATCCATCTCAGCCTCCTCCCGATATCCCCACCATCACGGAAGCCAGTCTTCGGTCAATTCGATTCACTCCACGTGATATCAAGAAACGGCTGAGTGCACTGGATACAGCAAAGGCTATGGGCCCTGACAACATCCCAGCTGTAGTGCTGAAGACTTGTGCTCCAGAACTAGCTGCGCCTCTAGCCAAGCTGTTCCAGTACAGCTACAACACTGGCATCCACCCGACAATGTGGAAAATTGCCCAGGTATGTCCTGTCCACAAAAAGCAGGACAAATCCAATCCGGCCAATTACCGCCCCATCAGTCTACTCTCAATCATCAGCAAAGTGATGGAAGGTGTCGTCGACAGTGCTATCAAGCGGCACTTACTCACCAATAACCTGCTCACCGATGCTCAGTTTGGGTTCCGCCAGGACCACTCGGCTCCAGACCTCATTACAGCCTTGGTCCAAACATGGACAAAAGAGCTGAATTCCAGAGGTGAGGTGAGAGTGACTGCCCTTGACATCAAGGCAGCATTTGACCGAGTGTGGCACCAAGGAGCCCTAGTAAAATTGAAGTCAATGGGAATCAGGGGGAAAACTCTCCAGTGGCTGGAGTCATACCTAGCACAAAGGAAGATGGTAGTGGTTGTTGGAGGCCAATCATCTCAGCCCCAGGGCATTGCTGCAGGAGTTCCTCAGGGCAGTGTCCTAGGCCCAACCATCTTCAGCTGCTTCATCAATGACCTTCCCTCCATCATAAGGTCAGAAATGGGGATGTTCGCTGATGACTGCACAGTGTTCAGTTCCATTCGCAACCCCTCAGATAATGAAGCAGTCCGAGCCTGCATGCAGCAAGACCTGGACAACATCCAGGCTTGGGCTGATAAGTGGCAAGTAACATTCGCGCCAGACAAGTGCCAGGCAATGACCATCTCCAACAAGAGAGAGTCTAACCACCTCCCCTTGACATTCAACGGCATTACCATCGCCGAATCCCCCACCATCAACATCCTGGGGGTCACCATTGACCAGAAACTTAACTGGACCAGCCATATAAATACTGTGGCTACGAGAGCAGGTCAGAGGCTGGGTATTCTGCGGCGAGTGACTCACCTCCTGACTCCCCAAAGCCTTTCCACCATCTACAAGGCACAAGTCAGGAGTGTGATGGAATACTCTCCACTTGCCTGGATGAGTACAGCTCCAACAACACTCAAGAAGCTCGACACCATCCAAGATAAAGCAGCCCGCTTGATTGGCACCCCATCCACCACCCTGAACATTCACTCCCTTCACCACCGGCGCATTGTGGCTGCAGTGTGTACCATCCACAGGATGCACTGCAGCAACTCGCCAAGGCTTCTTCGACAGCACCTCCCAAACCCGCGACCTCTACCACCTAGAAGGACAAGAGCAGCAGACACATGGGAACAACACCACCTGCACGTTCCCCTCCAAGTCACACACCATCCCGACTTGGAAATATATCGCCGTTCCCTCATTGTCGCTGGGTCAAAATCCTGGAACTCCCTTCCTAACAGCACTGTGGGAGAACCGTCACCACACGGACTGCAGCGGTTCAAGAAGGCGGCTCACCACCACCTTCGAGGGCAATTAGGGATGGGCAATAAATGCCGGCCTTGCCAGCGACGCCCACATCCCGTGAACGAATAAAAAAAAGGGAACTGCAACAATTGAGCTAAATTTTATGGGAGAATGTCTGAAGATGCCACGTACAAGTGCCCAACATAGGATGCAGGTGAAAATCACGAGCTTGAGGGATAATTCATTACTTGGCATTTTTCATGTTGCATCGATGCCCTTTACCCATACCTCATGGAAAATACTGAATGTGAATGCCTCAGCTCGACACCATCCAGGACAAAGCAGCCTGCTTCATTGGTACCCCATCCACCACCCTAAACATTCACTCTCTTCACCACCGGCGCACTGTGGCTGCAGTGTGTACCATCCACAGGATGCACTGCAGCAACTCGCCAAGGCTTCTTCGACAGCACCTCCCAAACCCGCGACCTCTACCACCTAGAAGGACAAGGGCAGCAGACACATGGGAACAACACCACCTGCACGTTCCCCTCCAAGTCACACACCATCCCGACTTGGAAATATATCGCCGTTCCTTCATTGTCGCTGGGTCAAAATCCTGGAACTCCCTTCCTAACAGCACAGTGGGAGAACCGTCACCACACGGACTGCAGCGGTTCAAGAAGGCGGCTCACCACCACCTTCTCAAGCAATTTGGGGGGGGGCAATAAATGCTGGCCTTGCCAGCGACGCCCACAACCCATGAACGAATAAAAAAGATTGTGGCCAATTCTGGGCATCACACTTTAGGAAGGATGTCAAGAGGGGAGTTGAGGAGAATTTTTTTTTAACGCAGCGAGTCGTTATAATCTGGAAAGCATCGTCTGAAAGGATGGTGGAAGCAGATTCAACAGTAACTTTCAAAAGGAAATTGGATAAATACTTGAAGGGGAGAAAACTGCAGGGCTTATGGGGAAAGAGCGGGGGAGTGGTACTAATTGGATTGCTCTTTCAAAGAGCCGGCACAGGCATGATCGGCCGAATGGCCTCCTTCTGTGCTGTATCATTCTATGAAGACCTTGGAGAGGGTGCAGAGGAGATTTACTAGAATGGTAGCAGGTTTGTGGGACTTCAGCTATCTGGAGAGACTGGAGAAGCTGGGATTGTTCTCCTTACAGCAGAGAAGGTTAAAGGGAGATTTAATAGTGGCGTTCAAAATATATGAAGGGTTTTGATACAGCAAACAAGGAGAAACAGTTACCACTGGCAAGAGAGTCAGTAACAAGTGGACACAGATTTAAGATAATTGGCAAATGAATCAGACGAGATGAGGAGCATTTTTTTTAAAAAGCAGCGAGTTGTTATGATCTGGAATACGCTGCCTGAAAGGGTGGTGGAAGCAGATTCAGTTATAAACTTTCAAAATGGAATTGGATAAATACTTGAATGGTAAAGAGCAGGACTAATTGGACCGTTCTTTCAAAGAGCTGGCACAGGCACGATGGGCCGAATGGCCCCCTTCCGTGCTGTAAGGTTCTGTGGCTACGATTTTAACTGCCCCCGCCTGGTGGAAACCAATTAAAATAATGAGCGTCACTTACCCCCTCCGATCCTGCTTCCTTCTGCCACATTCCTGTATTAATCTGTTCTTTTGAGCAGGACACCCACAGAACGAAGCTGAGGCCTGAGCAGTTGGGGGCAGTGTCGCCTTCCCCTTCAGGCAAAACCTGCCGGGGACCAGATCCTGGGCCAGAAACGGCCCAGGAGGTAATTTATAAAGTTATATTTCAGGTTTCCTTGTGAGTCAAGAGGGACTGGAGCGGTCCTCCAGGCCTCACAAGGAATCCTCGGCCTCCCTTGGGCGGGATACCCCTCCCCCCCCTTCCAATTGTGGCCAGGTCCATCCCCCCCACACCCCCGCCCTCCTCCCGATCCCTTCCATAGGCTTCTCCCCACTCCCGATCGTGCCGACATCCTCCTCCTCCTCCCGATTGTGCCCAGAGCCGCCCCCACCGACTGCCGGGGGCTGTTCCCACGGGTCCCCGGCTGCAGCCACCTTCCACCATATGGTCACTCCCACCCACCAAGCCAGGTAGTCATTCTGGCCGGGTGTCGGGTGGGACTCTGCATATTTTTATTCAAGTAAGGCCCCGCTGTTAAGATCGGCAGGGCCTCCATGTCCCCAACCTTGCCGGGTTCATCGCATGCTACCGGGCTCCCCTGCACCCTTCCCGCCTCCCTATTAATAACAAGGCCTATGATTCTATGAATCCCCCGTTTAATTGATGTGGTTTCATTTTGCCCCAATATTTGAAACAGAACTCCACAGGCAAATAATAAACTGCCTGGGAATAACCAAATCGCAGTCGAAAACTTGTTCTTAGTGTTAAAGCTATTAGCCTCACGACTTCATGTACAAGGGCATATTGCATGAGCTAATTGTGTTGCCATGGAATCACTCATTCAGAATTTATAACTGACAGGCACATTTTTTTTTATTTGTTCATGGGATGTGGGCGTCGCTGCTGAGGCCAGCATTTATTGCCCATCCCTAATTGCCCTTGAGAAGGTGGTGGTGAGCCACCTTCTTGAACCGCTGCAGCCCACCTGGTGAAGGTTCTCCCACAATGCTGTTAGGGAGTTCCAGGATTTTGACCCAGCGATAATGAAGGAACGGCGATATATTTCCAAGTCGGGATGGTGTGTGACTTGGAGGGGAACGTGCAGGTGGTGTTGTTCCCATGTGCCTGCTGCTCTTGTCCTTCTAGGTGGTAGAGGTCGCGGGTTTGGGAGGTGCTGTCGAAGAAGCCTTGGCGAGTTGCTGCAGTGCATCCTGTGGATGGTGCACACTGCAGCCACAGTGCGCCGGTGGTGAAGGGAGTGAATGTTTAGGGTGGTGGATGGAGTGCCAATCAAGCGGGCTGCTTTATCTTGGTTGGTGTCGAGCTTCTGGAGTGTTGTTGGAGCTGCACTCATCCAAGTAAGTGGAGAGTATTCCATCACACTCCTGACTTGTGCCTTGTAGATGGTGGAAAGGCTTTGGGGAGTCAGGAGGTGAGTCACTCGCCACAGAATACCCAGCCTCTGACCTGCTCTCGTAGCCATAGTATTTATATGGCTGGTCCAGTTAAGTTTCTGGTCAATGGTGACCCTCAGGATGTTGATGGTGGGGGATTTGGCGATGGTAATGCCGTTCTACATGCTATATGGTTAACAGAATACAGAAAGATATTCTAAATGAATGTCTGAGAGATGCTGAAGGGATGATGCATGTAATTTATGATAGGGGTGGAATCAGGCTTGAGTTCCAAGGTTTGCTTTTATTTTAAAAAAAGATCATGGAACATCTTAATAACTAATGCCTCCACATCACATGTCACTTTAGACTTCTGCTTTACATGAGAAATTTGCACACAGTCCACTCAAAAACTTGACAGGCTGGTTCAAAACCAGGTGGATCAGTATCTCGAGCACACTACAGGAGCAGTTAGGTCAGGGTCTTATGTATTTCAAAATAGTTAGTCTTAATGGTTATCCTTCAGATAAACAAAGTAGTGTTTGATTCAAATCCCTATTACTTTGCTCGCTTTCTGCACTTGCAAAAGAAGGTAAGTTAACAGAAAATCTCAGTACACATGCTTATTTAAATTTGATCTGAAACACCTGTACATTGGTGCAATGATTTTTTTTTTCAAAATATATTTTGCGGCAAATAAACATTTGGCTTTTGATTTGAAGAATTAGATGGCAGGCTGGAGCAGCAGAGCAAAGACACTCGACAGATGTTCACTGTCTCCAACAACAAATTTTCATGTCTAGCACTGCAGAATTCATTCTGCCCACTCCCACCTTTTAAATGTGCTTCAATAGGGTATTATTAAGCCTGCACATAAAAATACAAAAGCATATGTGTTTTGTAGGGAACAAACATCCATCACAAGGTATGTAATTAACAGTGCAAGGCATTGTCCATTATCTCCCCCTCAACAAACTTCCATTGCGACTCAAATTAATCACAGACTACAGCAGATGAATTATTCCACTATGCAGTGACACCTACTTGCACATGTTCCTTCCTTCCGGATGTTTCTGCCTCTCTCGCTCTCTCTGTGTTTTTTTTGTTTGGTTGTTTGTATATTCGGTGGCCCTGCAGGTAACACCTCTCTGTCTGAACATTTTGATTGCCTTGGCAACAGGCAGTTGGAAAGACTATCTGTAATCACCAGGTATTGTTCTGTGATTTATAAATGCAAAAGGTTCGAGGATTTCATTTCCACATTCACCTGAGAAAGGAGGAAGCCTCCGAAAGCTTGTGATTTTCAAATAAAATTGTTGGACTATAACTTGGTGTTATAAAATTGTTTACAATAGTCAACCCCAGTCCATCACTGGCATCTCCACATCATGGCTACTATCGACACCACAAACTGCCGGCTCACAGTGGAAAGGATATCCAAGAAGATCGCGCATATAGACACAGACATCAAGTTTTTACAGAGCTGCAAGAAAGCAGACAAGATCCTGAAAGGACTACAGATCACGAACCCACTCAAGTCCACATACAACTCGGATTACGCCGAGAGACTCTGCCGTCGTACCTCACGCACACTCCGCAACCATCTCGTACACCAACTCTACAGCAGACGCCGCAACCTCGAAACTAAGATAGAGTCCATACTCTCAACCTGTACTCAGGACACAGCAGACCAGCTACGAGATACCGCCAAACAGACGAGGCAACGGAACTATGCTGCCTACATGAAAACCAAGAGCAGGAAGCTTGAGAAACTCGGCATCGCCACCAGCATCGACCAAGCTTCCCCTGGTACCACGGTTGCAACCACAGGGAAGTCTATCGTCAATTTGTCCGACCACACCCTTCAACCAGACGAAATCGAAGTTCTCAGCAGAGGGCTCAATTTCTGCCCCACTACCAAAATGGACCCCATTAGTCTCGTGGCGGACACAGAGGAGTTCATCAGGAGAATGAGGCTCCGGGAATTCTTCCACAAACCCCAAGATTTCAGCAGCGAACCCAATGAGACAATCAACGATCCGGAACAGCAGACAGAGGGATCCGCAGTACAGCAACCGAAGAGGAAAGAGTCAAACTGGACTCCTCCGGAGGGTCGCTGCCCTCAGCTTGACATGTATGCTCAAGCTGTCAGGAAATGCGTCAATGCCAGATTCATCAGGCGCACTCAGAAGACAGTCCAGAATGTTACCCGAGCACAACGCAACGCCATCAACGCTCTCAAGACCAACCGCAACATCGTCATCAAACCAGCGGACAAAGGAGGAGCCATAGTCATACAGAACAGAACGGACTATTGCAAAGAAGCATACCGACAACTGGACAACCAGGAACACTACAGACGGTTACCCGCAGATCCGACCAAAGAACACACCCACCAGCTCAACAAACTGATCAAGACCTTCGATCCAGACCTTCAAAGCATCCTACGCGCTCTCATCCCACGTACTCCCCGCGTGGGAGACTTCTACTGCCTCCCAAAGATACACAAAGCCAACACACCCGGACGTCCTATCGTATCAGGCAACGGAACCCTGTGTGAGAACCTCTCTGGATACATCGAGGGCATCCTGAAACCCATCGTACAGGGAACCCCCAGCTTCTGTCGTGACACTACAGACTTCCTACAAAAACTCACTACCCACGGACCAGTTGAACCAGGAACACTTCTCACCACGATGGACATCTCGGCACTATACACCAGTATCCCCCACGATGACGGCATCGCTGCGACAGCATCAATACTCAACACCAAAAACAGCCAATTTTCAGACGCCATCCTACAACTCATCCACTTCATCCTGGATCACAGTGTCTTCACCTTCGATAACCAAATTCGCACCCCAATACGCCAACATTTTCATGCACAAGTTCGAGCAGGACTTCTTCACTGCACAGGACCTCCAACCAACACTATACACCAGATACATCGACGACATTTTCTTTCTATGGACCCACGGCAAGGAATCACTAAAGAGACTACACGATAACATCAACAAGTTCCATCCCACCATCAAGCTCACCATGGACTACTCCTCAGAATCAGTTTCTTTCTTGGACACACGAATCTCCATCAAAGACGGGCACCTCAGCACCTCACTCTACCGCAAGCCCACGGACAACCTCACGATGCTCCACTTTTCCAGCTTCCACCCTAACCACGTCAAAGAGGCCAGGCCCTGCGAATACACAGGGTCGGCTCAGACGAGGAGGAACGCGATGGACACCTACAAACGCTGAAAGACGCCCTAGTAAGAACGGGATATGACGCTCGACTCATCGATCGACAGTTCCGACGGGCCACAGCGAAAAATCGCATAGACCTCCTCAGAAGACTAACACGGGACGCAACCAACAGAGTACCCTTCATCGTCCAGTACTTCCCCGGAGCGGAGAAACTACGCCATGTTCTCCGCAGCCTTCAACATGTCATCGATGACGACGAACACCTCGCTAAGGCCATCCCCACGCCTGCACTACTCGCCTTTAAACAGCCACCCAACCTCAAACAGAATATCGTTCGCAGCAAATTACCCAGCTTTCAGGAGAACAGCGTCCACGACACCACACAACCCTGCCACGGTAACCTCTGCAAGACATGCCAGATCATCGACACAGATACCACCATCACACGAGAGGACACCACCCACCAGGTGCATGGTTCATACTCCTGTGACTCGGCCAACGTTGTCTACCTCATACATTGCAGGAAAGGATGCCCCAGAGCATGGTACATTGGCGAGACCATGCAGACGCTGCGACAACGGATGAACGGACACCGCGCAACAATCGCCAGACAGGAGGGTTCCCTCCCAGTCGGTGAACACTTCAGCAGTCAAGGACATTCAGCCACCGACCTTCGGGTAAGCGTACTCCAAGGCGGCCTTCGAGACACACATCGACGCAAAATCGTCGAGCAGAAATTGATAGCCAAGTTCCGCACCCATGAGGACGGCCTCAACCGGGATCTTGGGTTCATGTCATGCTACACGTAACCCCACCAGCGAACAAAAGTTATCTGTTTTTAATATAACGGGTCATTTGCTGTCTTTCTCTTTCTTCCGGATGTTTCTATGTTTCTGCCTCTCTCTCTCTCTTTTTTTTGTTTGGTTGTTTGTATATTCGGTGGCCCTGTAGGTAACACCTCTCTGTCTGAACACTTTGATTGCCTTGGCAACGGGCAGTTGGAAAGACTATCTGTAATCACCAGGTATTGTTCTGTGATTTATAAATGCGAAAGGTTCGAGGATTTCATTTCCACATTCACCTGAGGAAGGAGGAAGCCTCCGAAAGCTTGTGATTTTCAAATAAAATTGTTGGACTATAACTTGGTGTTGTAAAATTGTTTACAACCTACTTGCACACATGGATCTCAATTGCATACAAGTTCAGAGCGTTAGTGAGTTAAGTCATGACTCCAACAGAGAAGCATTGAACCTTGTCGACTTGCATCGGTAAAAACTGTCTCATTTTGTATTAGGTGCAAGCGACAGTGAAACCAACTTTTTGAATCTACGTCATTAAAGCTGCAAACCAATGGAGAGAAAATGCCCACCTGACTACAAAGCAAAATACAACATCCTTCAAACACCTCATGCAGAACTCAAGGCAAATGTGAAAACACAGCAGGTGAAATTAGGTTACGGTCACAAGGAAGACAAGTATAATCGGATGTCCTGAGAACATGAGAAAGGGAAGGCCATTCGAGTTCCTTACACAGGAACATTACTGTGGAATTAATTAGAAAGAGTAACGTACTTTTATTTATTCCTAATGCCACTCTTCTGCTGATATTTTATGTTCATTGGGTTTTAATAAAGTTGCAATTACAGTGCTCCATGCTGAGCCTTATAGAGATGAACATTAGTGAAAGTAGGCAAATTAGATCAAATGCAGCAATAGGGTTCCTTCCAGCTCATCCACCCCACACAGCACGTCAAACACTTTGAAGATTAGTTTACAGACCATTGTTGGGGTCTTTCCTCCCCCCCCCCACTATTTCTGCTGAGTATTTGCCCTCTTTTTTTAAAAAAAAAGACCAACATAAATGCAGCATTTTCAAAACTTTCGAGCACATGAGCAACAAGGGAATTGCAGGGTCAGTGGTCTCGTTTGAGGGGTTCAGGGACCTCAAACCCCGAGAATAAAGCTCAAATAATTTACAGGTGTCATCTGAATCTCAAGACATTACCACCTTATAGACACCCTTGTATTTTTTATAGAACAAATATTATATATACAATGTGGAGATGGTAAGTATTGTTATTTCAGTTTTGTACTGTTTGGGGGCTGGTAAGTGTCAATGACCACTGATGCACACTGATGATGTCCAGCTTGCCCATATTGAAGAATGAAAAATTGTGACAAGTAGTGCAAGTTAATATCACATTTACACAATGGGGGTTATCAGTGATTTATAGTAAAATAAACTGTAATGTTATATACTTAAATTATGAGCTTACAAGGCAATCGCATTATGCAGTCCTGACCCACTAGTGCTTTATATTTCTGTACATCTTTTAATATGGTGTATTTTGTTTATGTCGGTTTATAGTAGAGGGACTTGCCTTGACACACGATGCACAGTTGCTGTACTGAGAAGCCAGCCACACAACGCTAGTGATGGAGCTGAGCTGGCTGGTGTGCATGGTGTGGAGCAGTAGAAGTGGTCAACATTTTCAGCATTAACAACAGTAATAAATTAATATTTTAATCAAAGAAAGCATTGATAAAAGGGAGGATAATTTAGAAATTTGCTGTCATTAAGCACCAAAATCAAATCACTGATACTCAGTTCACACTCATGGTACAACTGATAACGTGTAATTGATTGCCTGAATAGAACAGTCAGCAAATAGTATAAGAATTTAAGTAACTGTTAGTTTGACATAAAATGTCACAGTTCAGAGTGATATTCCTACGGTAGACTCGGGTAATTGGTGGCTCGTTGTCTCCACTGGGGGGAGCTAAAGTTAAAATAAAGTTTTAAGGTTTGTTTTTAGTAAGATTAAAGAGGAAGAAAATTGTACGAGACCAACATTATCCCACATAAATTGTCCTCTTATTGTTAGTTCCGATTACTTTAATGGAAACAATTATAATTATTTACCCTATTAACAAAATATTTTAAAATGTCAGAAGCAGCCATTTAACTTGTTGGCATCATGGTAAAGTGATCCATACGGAAGCTGGAGTGAAGTTTACTTCCCACACTTAGTATTCGATGTGTGTATGTGCTTTCAGCTTTCTACACATATTGGATGATTGGGCAATAGAGGAGAGTGTAAGGAAGAATGAAGACAACATTCTGTTTCATAACCCAAGGGGTGGGGGGGGGGGGGGGGGGGGGGGGAAAAAAACAGCACAAAAATAGGCCATTCGGCCCAACTGGTCTATGCCAGCATTTATTCCCCAAATGAGCCTCCTCTCTACCTCATCTAACCCCATCAGGGTAGCCTTCTATTCCTTTCTTCCTCATGTGCTTATCTAGCTTCCCTTTAAACACATCTATGCTACTGGCCTCAACTACTCCTTGTGGTAGTGCATTCAGAATTCAGAAGTTTCTCCTGAATTACCTAATGGATTTATTAGCGACTATTTTATATTTATATACTTTAGTTTTGGACTCCCCCACAAGTGGAAACATTTTCTCTACGTCTAAACCTATTGTCTTAAAGACCTCTATGATCAGTAAACACACTTCCCATTCGGGTGATGATGAGAAAGTACCATTTCAGCCACAGTTGGCTCAGAGTTCCCCTCGAGTGCATGGATTTAGAGGATCTAGAACATTCTACAGCCTCACAATCCTGTGTGTGAAAAAAGTTTCCAGCTCTTCGTTCTAAATCTCTTCAATTTAATCTTATATCTATGTCCCCACATTTTAGACCCCTCAATCATTGGAAACAATCTGTTTCTATCTACCCTGTCCCATCCCTTTATAATTTTAAACACGTTAAAAACAAATCATATGTGACAAATTTAAGAGAGGTTTTTTGAGGAAGTCAGTAGTTGGAAAGTTAAAAGGAATACATAAGAGTCTGTGATCATGGGTTTTCAGAAGGTGCTCAGCAAGCTATGTCACAGGAGACCTGTTACAAAAATCCAGCCATATGGTATTCGGGGAAATGTAGCAGTGTGGATAGAAAGTTGGTTGATGGTCAGGAAACAGAGAGTTAGAGTGTTTATGGGTGTTAATCAGATTGGAGAAGGATTGTACCCCGGGGTCAGTACTGGCTACATTTTTGTTCTCGGTATTCAATGATGATCTGGATTTTGGCATAAGGAGCACAATCTTAAAATCTATAGGTAGATAGAAGCACAAAAGGGCAAGAGCATTTTGCGTTTTATAAATAGTTGCAGAGTACAAGAGCAAAGAGGTAATGATAAATTTGTACAAGGCAATGGATAACTCACAGTTAGAGTACTGTGCGCAATTCTGGACACTCCATTATAAAAAGAACATTAAAGTCAGAGAGAGAATACACAGTGTTGATTCATCAGGAGATTGATGCGTAATGAGTCTTCCCAATTTCTAGTAATCAATCTACCCTGCTCACAATAACCAATCCAGAATTGATTTGACCTTGGTCTCAAAAGTCTTGTTGCCAGCCTTGGGAAATATAGCAACTGATATGAGGAGCTAGTCCTGTTTTATCATTTTGTTCAGTGACCCAAACAAAAACGGAGTTAGGTATTGTTGTGAGAATCTGCAAAAATAAAGGAGTCAGAAAAGGTGATCAAGAATATCTCTTGTTTAATGATGCAAACCTAACCCCAATATAGGCTTCAGTGCTCTGAAAGCCAGGGTGGTAGGGGTCTGGAACTCACTGCCTGAAAGGGTGGTAAAGGCAGAAACCCTCAACTCATTTAAAACGTACCTGGATGTGCACCTGAAGTGCCATTACCTACAAGGCTACAGACCAAGTGCTGGAAACTTGGGTTCGGCTGGATGGCTCATTTTCAGCCAGCGCTGACACGATGGGCTGAATGGCCTCCTTCTGTGCTGTAAATTTTCTATGATTCTATGAACAATAGTAAAGAGGAGAAGGCAACTGCTCCCAAGGCCTAAAGGATTACAGACAAAATAGTAAATTTGAAAGGAGTACTAAAGATTTAAAGAAGTTCTATGTGACTAAACAAGAAAGTATTATTTCAATCCATCCAGTTTGTTCTATTGTTTAGGACCCACGAACAATTTTCATGGTCCCGCCTCTTATCATTACAGTTCCTGGTAAATTAATCTATACATTTCTCTTTTAATTACACATTCCCTAGTTTGCTGCTCCTGGTTCAACACAAGAAACTTCTCCACATTCACTCAATCTCCTTTTAAAATATAGATCACATTTACCTCCCATACCCCCCCCCCCCCCCACCACTTATCATTCAAGGTACCCAGGTACTTTCTAGAATTAATAAACTAATTGCTGGCATCCTTTGGCTGGGAAATTTTATCCGCCAATTGAAGGAGTGTATCACTTAGGTTGAGGGCATATCTGTCAAACGGAAAAAAAATCTGGGGAGCAGGTATACAACACACACGTAGGGAGTGTGGTTCTAAGTTTGTATCCTTTGAGAAGCTTCAAGCAAGATTTGGCCGAAAGAGTGACCATTTCCCAAAAATACATCAAGGCTACAGTCTATTCAGTGTATTGGAAGCAAGGACAGAGGTCAATACCAACAACCCACAGAAATAGCAATTTCTCAGAAGTTCATTATCTTTATAGTAACATTTTTAGATTCAGCTTGGTTTCTAGCTAGAACTAGTGTTCCAGTTCTATAAACTTACCAACATGGCAACTCTTGCTCAAGGCTAATCACATGTATTAATGCAGCCTTGAGGTGATTTGCTTATTCCCTCTACTTCCTGATCTGAGATTTGGAGGCACTCAGCGATAGCTTGAGCGTCCAATTACACAGCAAAGTGAGTGTTTTGGTGGCAACATAATGGCCCAAATCTTGCTGGAAAAATAACGACGAGTTCACAACACATGCCATTATTAATACACAAATCGGGCAGCAAGTTCAGTCGAGGAAGAGATACGGCGTCAGCTGTGAATCACTATGACTTGCTGGTCGATTTATGCCACTCCATCGTTTGTCTTGCACAAATGGCATCTCAATCTCCCCGTTATTTTTAAGAACTTGTTGGATTTGCACATTAAACATGAATTAAACTCATTCGCAGGAAGTTACTTAACAGCGTCGGTAGCCTTTCGACAATGTGATAATTGTTAATGCAATGCCAGTCAATCTCTCCGGCCCAGAAAGGGAACTATTTAAACTGCTGAGTCTCATTCCTACATGTAGTAAATACTTCTTAGAGATATAAATTTTAAAAAAAAATTTTAACATTTTTTTTTTCTTACTTTTCCTTTCTATCTCTTTTCTTCCCTCGCTCTCTTAACCCGATCTTTCTTCCCATCTCTTCATTTCTCTTTCTGTACCCGATTTAACTCGAATTCACCCTATTTCCTTCTCCGTTGTTCCTCAGTTTCTTTCTCAATCCTTAAATCTCGGTTAAGGAGATAGACTGTTTGGTCCCGTCGTTCACCAGGGTCCCAGATGCCCCGTTACCAGCTCGCACTTCCAGCAAGTTGCAGGGCAAAACATTTGAGCTGAAGAGGGCAGGGAAAAGTTTAACTACGGTTGCACGCCGAGAGATGCCACACTCCAGCAAGATCTGGGCCATTATGTACACACAAAGAATAGGGCCCATTGCATGAAGAGGTAACTACTGAAATGTTACTTGGAGCAGACTTTGAACATCTTACAGGCAAAGCAAAGGGTGGGACTGAACAGATTCACTAGGGATCTAACAAGCACTCAGAAGGGACAGGAAACCATGGCCACATGATTTTTTTCCTCAGCATGAGGAGAAGAAATTGGATGTACCCTGAAGTTATAAGCACCAAAATCGTGCAACTCCAGATTAATCACCGAGTCTCTCTTGGTGGGAACATAGATCGGAGAAGCAGGCAGAGAGATCACTGCACCAAATTTGCTGTGCTCACGATTTTCCAGCTGTGAAATTAGGAGAGCTGCAAATCAGACACGTTGACCTTCAGGTCCAATTTTAACTCCCACTGGGTGAACCTCTAAAGTCTCTCAATTTCAGGGCAATAATGTCATGGATATTGGAACTATTAGGTGACACATATTTCCACTGCACTGTAAATGTTGAACATTTAATTTTTCAACAAAGAAATATATGCAATGTTAGCAATCTTTGATTTACTTTATTTATTGCTTCAACTTTTAACCATATGTATATCATTTTTGGATGCCGTAAGCCTATAATATGAATGAAAACCAGTCTGCCATTTGAATTCCTAGAACTACTTCTCTAACATTTCCTTGTAAGGAATTGATCCCACACACTAAATCCATTCTAACATTTACCGTTGCTCAACACTGTAGGTCACTTAACCCATCATCTTCCTTTTGGTGATTCTAGTATCTTCCCCCTTCCTTTTTTATTGTCTTCCACCCAACACAGCAGCTTGCTTATCTTTCAATAGGTGGGGAGCGGGCAGGAAATTGGACATGAATTTAGATTTGAGGTTAGGATCAGATCAGCCATCATCTTATTGAATGGCGGAGCAGGCTCGAGGGGCCGATTGGTCCACTCCTGCTCTTATGTTCTTATGGTTCAGTTCTGAGGAAGGGTTACACTCAAAATGTTAACCTCTCTTTTCTCCTCACGGATGCTGAAGGACCTGATATGTAATTCCAGCACTTTCCATTTTTTTTTTCAGATTTCCAGCATTGTTAGCTTTTTTTTCCCTTTTTTTAATTAGTTCTAGTTTCAAGACAGCAAATGACTTCCCTCAGTTAGTACCCATTTTCTATATATCTGCAAATAATCTGTCAAAGCAATTTGCACGCAAATACCTGAGTTTGTGTTTAAAGGCCAGGTCAATTTGATCGGTAATATTTAATTACATTTCAACTATAAACATAAAAGAAAATGTAATTTATAACTAAGAAGGGTGTCAGCTAAATCCTTAAACACTTATTTTACACAGCTGCTTTTCCTTACATCACTGACAGCTTCACAACCAGACTAATATAAACGGAACTCACAAAAATAAATGTGTAGCTAAGTTGATTCAAGTGCATTTCTCTGTTTCTGTCCAATTATGCAAGAAACACATAATAATTCTCCAGTATTTACCTACACAATGAAAAGGAATTTGTGGAATCCACTGAACAATATAAGGAGGAGTGGGATTCTGTCCATCTAGAAGAACCAATTTCCTACTTAAAGGAGGCATTGTGACATTTGGGCAATAGTTCAAATTACCACCAGGTAAGAAATGCTGTAAAAACTCAACACAAATCCTTTCATGGGCAGGCCATACTAGATTTAGTAATGAGTAATGATCCAGATTTAGATAAATGTTCCCTTACAGTTATATTTTTAACTAACAGTGATAAAAATATGATTGAATTCAATGCTAGGTTTGAAAAGGAGAAACGTAAAAAACACAATTACTAAGATTCTAGATTTTGGTAAGGCTAACTTTAATGGGATGAGACAGACTGACGACAGCAAACAGGTCAAAACTGTTATTGGGTAAAGCTATAGATGAACAGTGGGAGGTGTTCAAAAAAGAATTTAGCTTAATACAGGACCAGTGTATACCCCTAAGGGGCAAGAGCAAATAAAACAGCCACGGTCAACAAAAAAAGAGGCGAGAGATAACATAAAACTGAAGGAAAGAGCATACAAAAGCGCAAAAAATAGTGTAGACCCAGAGGACTGGGAGAGATGTAAAGAACAGTGAAGAAAGACAAAAAAAGAAAGATTGTAAGAGCTGCAAAAAGGAATACAAAAAGAAACTTGCGAGGGATATCAAGAGTAACACAAAATGTTTTTACAATTATATTAGAAGAAAAATGGTAGTCAAGGGTAACGTGGGCCCTTTAAAAATTGATGCGCGTAATGTTGCAAATGAAAATAAGGAAATGGCAGACTTGTTGAGTAATTACTGTGTGTCAGTCTTCACAATAGAGGAAGAGGATAATATACCTAACATTCCAGGGAAATTAATAATGAATCAAGGACTGGAACTCACTAAAGTTAATGTAAGCAAGAAAACAGTATTAGAAAAAGTAATGGCGCTAAAGACTGACAAATTCCCAGGACTTGATGGTTTCCGCCCCAGGGTTTTAAAGGAAATTGCAGATGCTTTAGCTATAATCTTCCAAAGCCCTCTCAATTCAAGAATTGTCCCTTTAGATTGGAACACTGCAAATGTAACTCCATTATTGAAGATGAGCGAGAGCAACCAGGAAATTATAGACCTGTTAGTCTAACATCTGTTGTGGGGAAGTTATTGGAATCTATAATTAAGGACAGAGTGACGGAGCACTTAGAGAAATTCGAACTGATTAGACAGGCAGGGGAATGTCTATGGATGTAATTTATCGAATGCCTTCTGGAAGTCCATATAAGGTTCCACATAAGAGACTGTTAGCTAAAATGAAAGCTTATGGAGCTGAAGGCAAATTATTAACCTGATTAGGAGATTGGTTATGTGGCAGAAGGCAGAGAGTAGGGATAATGGGTATGTACTCAAATTGGAAGGAAGTGACGAGTGGGGCTCGATTTTCTCGGGAAATTGCAGATGCGTTGGGGCGGGGTGGGCTCCGAAAATTGGGGAAATCCCATTCGGGTTCAGAAGCTGGCTCCAACCCACCAAATTCCGAGTTCCCCACAGACGCACCTGCGTGCGCACGGGTGTCCCAAATCCAGAAGTCCCGCCTGCAATTAAAGCCGGCGGGGTGATAGTTGAAGAACCAAATGTACCTCATTGAGGTACTTAAGGCACTTTATTTGTGACATATTAGATAGTTAGAATGATTTTTTAAACTTTCCCACGGCTTCTGATTCACGCCTGGTGAAACCAGGTGTGAAGGGCCAGATCAGGCAAAAAGAAATGGAATAAATTAAAGAACAAACCATTGCACAAAATTAAAACACAAAATCAACCTACCTTTCCACCCTGCTCCGATGTCCGCCTCTCCGATCTTCCCCTCTACCTCCCCCCGCCCTGATCTTCCGTTCCAGCGCTGGATGACGTCTCGCTCTCTCTCTTTCTTTCCCCCCCCACAACCCTCGCATTGCAGCTCCTGACGACAGCCAGCCTGTCAATCAGGCTAGCTGCTGGGCCCGAAACCCGGAGAGCACGTTAATCACCAATTATGATGCAATCGCGTCGGCAATGGTAAGTTTTGTTTATTCAGGTTTGCCATGTGCACCTTCACTCCCCTGCTGCCAACTTGCCACCATTTCAACATTGAGCCCGTGGTGTCCCACAGGGGCCTCAACAATTCACTATATTTATTAATGACTTAGATAACACAATATATCCAAGTTTGCTGATGACACAAAGATTGGTGGCATAGTAAGTAGTGTAGGCAGGACCATAAAATTACAAAGAGACATTGATAGATTAAGTGAGTGAGCAAAACTGTGGCAGATGGATTTCAATGCAGGTAAATGTGAGATCATCCATTTTGGACCAAAACAGGATAGATCCGAATATTTTTTACATGGTAAAAAGCTAGAAACAGTGGAGATCCAAAGAGATTTAGGGGTCCATGTATACAGATCACTAAAATGTAGTAATTAGTACAAAAAATAATCAAAAAGGCTAATGGAATGTTCGCCTTTATATTTAAGGGGGCTAGAATATAAAGGGGAGGAAGTTTTGCTCCAGCTATACAAAGCCCTGGTTAGACCACATCTGGAGTACTGTGTACAGTTCTGGGCACTGCACCTTAGAAAGGATATATTGGCCTTGGAAGGAGTGCAGCGCAGATTCACCAGAATGTTACCAGGGCTCCAAGGGTTAAATTACGAGGCGAGATTACATAAACTAGGCTTGTAATCCTTGGAACATAGAAGGTTAAAGGGGTGTTTTGTTTGAGGTTTTTAGTATTTTGAAAGGAATTGATTGGGTAGATAGAGAGAAACCTTTTCCGCTGGTGGGGGAGTCTAGGACAAAGGGACATCACCTTAAAATTAGAGCCAGGCCATTCAGGAGAGAAGTTAGGAAACACTTCTTCACGCAGAGGGTGGTAGAAGTGTGGAACTCTCTCCCACAAAAAGCTATAGACGCTAGCTCAATTAATAATTTTAAATCTGAGAGCGATAGATTTTTGCTAGCCATGGGTATTAAGAGATATGGAGTCAAGGTGGGCAAATGGAGTTAGGATACACGTGAGCCACGGTCTCATCGAATGACGGAACAGAGTCGAGGGGCTGAATGGCCTACTCCAGTTCCAATGTTCATAAACTATCAATTGGCAATTTTGAAAAAGCTTAATCTACTTCTGAAAGACACTTGTAATTTTATTCATAAAAAAGGTGAGTTTTTCCAAAGGTAACAATATTATAAACATACGCTCAATTCCAACATTATTTTCCTATAGGAGAAAGTACCTTCCGCTCTTGTTTCTGCTTGAGTTGCTGAAGTTCCACACTTCCAACTGCATTTGCCAGTTCTTTCATCTTCTTCTCATAGTGCTCTTTTAAACGACTTAGGTCCTGCGAAAGCTAAATCAAAGAAGTTTATTCAGCCACATACAGCATGGTAACTTACGGCTAAATATGTCCTGTTACTTAAAAGCATAATATTGAATTTCAAGAAAATAATTTGCGTTACTTATGTGTCAGAGGTGGCTCAGTCGGTAGCATTCTCGCCTCCGAGTCAGAAGGTTGTGGGTTCAAGTCCCACTCCAGAAACTTGAGCACAAAATCTAGGCTGACACTTCAGTGCAGTGCTGAGGGAGTGCTGCACTGTCGGAGTTGCCATCTTTCAGATGAGACGTTAAACCGAGGCCCCGTCTGTCCTCTCAAGTGGGCGTAAAAGATGTCATGGCACTATTTCAAAGAAGAGGAGGGGAGTTTTCCCTAGGGTCCTGGCCAACATTTATCCTTCAGCTAACACGACTAAAACAGATTATCTGGTCGTTGTCACATTGCTGTCCGTGGGACCTTGCTGTGCGGAAATTGACTGCCGTGTTTCCTACGTTATAACAATGACTACGCTTCAAAAGTACTTAATTGGGACATCCTGAGGTCGTGAAAAGAACTATAAATACAAGTTCTTTCTTTCTTTTACTTACTGAATCAATTTACAATCATGGTTAATCTGGAAAACAAGTTTCCAGTAATATTATTAAGTGCAGCGTTATGGAGACAGTCTAGTTTAATAGGTCTCTATTGTGGAAATTCTACATTTATGAATCTAAAAATATTATAATGTCTGGACAATACCTTAAAAGGAAATTACTATGGGAGGGAAGAGGAAGTACAGTCAATTTTAAGTGGCTTTTCCCACAGAGAATAGGAAATCTTTGTTTTTTTTTATTATCTCCTCACATACAGTTAGCTGAAAATCCAGCAGATCAGCTCCAAAGGCTGGGAAACAGCTGCTCAGCAGAATTGAATAGCAGATCAGCAATCAGCGACAACAGCCAAAAAAATCAGGATTCTTCTGGCTCCTGGATAAAAGGTTCGGTGGCAACAATTTAAAGCTTCAGTGCCAGCTAGGTACTTCACTGATGCAGAATTAATGACATTATCTAGATTAGTGTTCAGCACCAACAAGTGCTAGTCTATGGGTTGTGCTTCATCAAATAAAAGTTAGGATGATGATCTGGGTACCGCAGTTGGCTAACATTGGAAGTGATGTTGCAGAGCAGAGCAGCAACTGTGAAGCCAAGTAAAACATTGTAAAGCATTTGAATAAATCCACAGAATACAAGTTCAAGGATGTAATACTAAGATTCCACAAGTCATTTGTAAGAATACACAGCGAAAAAGCTGTAGAGGCTAAATACATTCCCATTGGGAAAAATAAGAGAGACAGATTAAATGGCAATTCAGAGATTTGTATACAAAATTTGAGTGGGAGAAATAAAGAATATAACTAAAGCGAAATAACAAGCTACATTTAAGAACAATGTTTTCACTTTAGGAATCACCCATTTCCAGAAAAGATAGCCTTCTCGTACAGCACCAGTGTTCAACATGAGAGTTGGATCAGTTCCCTGTTCGGCAGAAAGTAGAGTTACACGTGCTGAATGGCTCTCTTACGCCACGGCTTTAAAGATCCGTGTTACTGTGGTGCAGCCACTGGCTGCTGGAGCAACAGCCGATGTCAGCTGAGCATCTTTGCTGCAGCTTCCAGGAGTGAAATTGTAAGCATCCAACAGTGGGCAGAATTTTTATTTTTAATTCTCTTAAGGAAGTAGAAGACGTGTGGAACAGATTTTAACTGCTTAATTACATTCGGGGTGAAGGAAACAACACTTTTCAGGATATGTTACTACCATTTTCCTGTTTTCCAACTACATACCTCCTATGTCTGAGGAATTGGCAAGGCAACCTGCTTTCAGTCATATACCAATGCTGTTTTATTCAGCTGCTGAGGAGGTATATAAAAGATGGCTCAATAGCAATCCTGCCCGCAAATTCCTCTTGTGGGGAACGACATGGCATTCCCTCAGTAACACTGAAGAGATTTAGAACTCAACGGTCAGCAGCTTTTCTGTGCAAAGGACCTTCTTGGGAAGTACTTTACATGGGGCAGTGGGGGAGAGAATCATTTTAAGTTCTGGCCATCATTTTGCAATCATATATGTAAGGAATAGTGATAACGATCTTAAATATTATTTAAAAGTTTTTCTTCTGAAGATATGCTAACATATGAAATTGGCGATCTCGTCAAATTCGAGACCTCCTGGATCCCAGCAAATTCCACTATTTTCTGGGGATGCAGATTTCCTAACCAGCAGCATGGTTTCCAGTGGTCCCACAACTCAAAGCAGTTGTCTGAGGTCACTGCCCCCTACTACATAAGAACATAAGAGATAGGAGCAGGAATAGGCCATTCGGCCCTTCGAGCCTGCTCCGCCATTCAATATGATCATGGCTGATCCTCTATCTCAATGCCATATTCCCGGTCTCTCCCCATACCCCTTGATACCTTGTGTCTAGAAATCTATCTATCTCCTTCTTAAATATATTCAGTGACTTGGCCTCCACAGCCTTCTGTGGTAGAGAATTCCACAGGTTCACAGCCCTCAGTGAAGAAATTTCTCCTCATCTCAGTCCAAAATTTCCTACCCCGTATCCTGAGACTGTGACCCCTCGTTCTGGACCCCCCAGCCAGGGGAAACATCCTCCCTGCATCCAGTCTGTCTAGCCCTGTCAGAATTTTATATGTTTCAATGAGATCCCCTCTCATATTTCTAAACTCGAGTAAATACAGGCCGAGTCGACCCAATCTCTCCTCATAAGACAGTCCTGCCATCCCAGGAATCCGTCTGGTGAACCTTCGCTGCACTCCCTCTATGGCAAGTATATCCTTTCTTAGGTAAGGAGACCAAAACTGCACACAATACTCCAGGTGTGGTCTCACCAAGGCCCTGTATAACTGCAGTAAGACATCCTTGCCCCTGTACTCAAATCCTCTTGCAATGAAGGCCAACATACCATTTGCCTTCCTAACTGCTTGCTGCACCTGCATGGTTGCTTTCAGTGACTGGTGTACAAGGACACCCAGGTCTCTTTGTACATCAACATTTCCCAATCTATCACCATTTAAATAATACTCTGCCTTTCTGTTTTTCCTTCCAAGGTGGATAATTTCACATTTATCCACATTAAACTGCATCTGCCATGTATTTGCCCACTCACTCAACTTGTCTAAATCGCCTTGAAGCCTCTTTGCATCCTCCTCACAACTCACAATCCCACCTAGTTTTGTGTCGTCAGCAAACTTGGAAATATTACATTTGGTTCCCTCATCCAAATCATTGATATATAGTGAATAGCTGGGGCCCAAGCACTGATCCCTGTGGTACCCCACTAGTCACTGCCTGCCACCCCAAAAAAGACCCATTTATTCCTACTCTGTTTCCTGTCTGTTAACCAATTTTCAATCCGTGCCAGTATATTACTGAAGTGCCATGTGCTTTAATTTTGCACACTTACTTCTTATGTGGGGACTTTATCAAAGGTCTTCTCAAAATCCAAATAAACCACATCCACTGGTTCTGCCTTATCTATTCTACCAGTTACATCCTCAAAAAACTCCAGTCGGTTTGTCAAACATGATTTCCCTTTCATAAATCCATGTTGACTTTGTCTAATCCCACTGATATTTTCTAAGTGTCCTGTTATCACAGCTTTTATAATAGACACTAGCATTTTCCCTACTACTGATGTTAGGCTAACCGGTCTGTAGTTCCTTGTTTTCTCTCTCGCTCTTTTTTTTAAAAAAAAGTGGGGTTACATTTGCCACCCTCCAATCTGCAGGAACTGTTCCATAATCTTCCAAAATTCTATAGATGACAACTAATGCATCCACTATTTCCATGGCTACCTCTTTTAGTACTCTTGGATGCTGATTATCAGGCCCTGGGGATTTATCAGCTTTCAGTCCCATTAATTTCTCCAGCAATTTTTTTTTTACTAATACCAATTTTCTTCAATTCCTCCTTCTCACTAGTCCCTTGGTTCTCTAGCATTTTTGGGAAGTTATTTGTGTCCTCTTCCGTGAAGACAGAAGCAAAGTATTTGTCTAATTGCTCTGCCATTTCCTTGTTCCCCATTATACATTCTCCCGTTTGACCCACATTTGTCTCCACTAATCTTTTTCTTTTTACATACTTGTAGAAGCTTTTACAGTCCACTTTTATGTTCCTTGCAAGTTTACTCTCACACCCTATTTTTCCCTCCTTAATCAATCTCTTGGTCCTTTGTTGCTGAATTCTAAACTCTCCCAATCCTCAGGCTTGCTACTTTTTCTGACAACTTTACACGTCTCTTCTTTAGATCTAATACTATCCTTAATTTATTTTGTTAGCCATGGTTGGGCCGCTTTTCCTTTTGTGTTTTTGCGCCAGAAAGGAATGTATAATTGTTGCAATTCATGCAGTCGTTCCTTAAATGTTAGCCATTGCCTATCTACCGTCATGCCTTTTAATGAAGCTCCCCAATCTATCATTGCCAACTCACTCCCCATACCTTGGTAGTTTCCTTTGTTTAGATTTAGGACTGGACTACTTCACTTTCCATCTTAATGAAGAATTCTATCATGTTATGGTCACTCTTCCCTAAAAGGACCCCACACAAGATTATTAATTAACCCCTTCTCATTGCACAATACCCAATCTAGGATAGCCTGTTCCCTGGTTGGCTCCTCAACTTACTGGTCTAAAAAACCATCTCGTACACACTCCAGGAATTCATCCTCCACAGTATTATTGCTAATTTGGTTTGGCCAGTCTATATGTAGATTAAAGTCCCCCATGATTACTGTAGTACCCTTGTTACATGCATCTCTAATTTTCTGTTTGATGCCGTCCCCTACATTACCACTACTGTTTGGAGGCCTATAGACAACTCCCACCAGTGTTTTCTGTCCCTTGGTGCTTCTTAACTCCACCCAGACTGATTCTACATCTTGATTTTCTGAACCAATATCCTTTTTCACTATTGCTCTGATTTCATCCTTTACTAACAACGCCACCCCACCTCCTTTCCCTTTTTGCATGTCCTTCCTAAATATCGAATACCCTTGGATATTCAGCTCCCAGCCTTGGTCACCCTGCAGCCATGTCTCCGTAATCACAATTATATCACATCAGTTTACATCTATTTGCACTGTTAATTCGTCTACCTTATTATGAATGCTTCGTGCATTCAGGTACAGTGCCTTTAGCTTTGTCCTTTTAACATTTTTAGACACCTTACATTTTTTCTTACCCGGACCCTATTTGTTAGTGCACTCTTTTGTTCTCTGAACCGCCTCCAATGCAAGTATATTCTTCCTGAAATAAGGGGACCAAACTGTACGCAGTACTCCAGGTGTGGTCTCACCAGCACCCTGTACAGTTGTGGCAAGACATCCATGCTTTTATACTCCATCCCCTTGAAATAAAGGCCAATATTCCATTTGCCTTCCCAATTACCTGCTGCACCTGCATGCTAACTTTGTGTTTCATGTACGAGGACACCCAAATCCCTCTGTACGCAGCATTCTGTAGTCTTTCTCCATTTATATAATATTTTGCTTTTTTACTCTTAGTACCAAAGTGAATGACTTCACATTTTCCCACATTATACTCCATCTGTCAAATTTTTGCCCACTCGCTTAACCTATCTATATCCCTTTGCAGACACTTTGTGTCCTCCTCACAACTTACTTTTCCACCTATCTTTGTATCAGCAAATTTGGCCACAATACCCTTGCTTCCTTCATCCAAGTCATTGATATAGATTGTAAATAGTTGAGGCCCCAGCACTGATCCCTGCGGCACCCCACTAGTTACAGATTGCCATCCTGAAAATGACCCCTTTACCCGACTCTCTGTTTTCTGTTAGTTAGCCAATCCTCTATGCATGCTAATATATTACCCCCAACACGTGAGCTTACCTTGTGCAGTAACCTTTTATATGGCACCTTATCGAATGCCTTTTGGAAATCCAAATACACTACATCTACTGGTTCCTCCTTATCTACCCTGCTCGTTACTTCCTCAAAGAACTCTAATAAATTTGTCAAATATGATTTCCCTTTCATAAAACCATGTTGACTCTCCTTGATTTTATTTTGAGTCTCTAAATGTCCTGCCACTACTTCCTTAATAATTGATTCTAGCATTTTCCCAATGACAGATGTTAGGCTAATTGGCCTATAGTTACCTGCTTTCTGTCTCCCTCCTTTCTTGAATAGGGGCGTTACATTTGCAGTTTTCCAATTCGCAGGGACCTTTCCAGAATCTAGTGAATGTTGGAAGATTACAACCAATGCATCCACTATCTCTGTAGCCACTTCTTTTAAGTCCCTCGGATGCAAGCCATCGGGTCCAAGGGACTTGTCAGCCTTTAGACCCATTAGTTTGCCTAGTACTTTTTCTCTAGTGATAGTTTTAGATCCTCTCTCCCCTTTGCCCCTTGATTATCTATTATTGGTATACTTTTAGTGTCTTCTACTGTGAAGAGATACAAAATATCTGCTCAATGCCTCTGCCACTCCTTGTTTTCCATTATTATTTCCCCAGTCTCATCCTCTAAGGGACCTAAACTTATTTCAGCTACCCTCTTCCTTTTTATATACTTGTAAAAGCTCTTACTGTTAGTTTTTATATTTTTTGCAAGTTTACTCTCACTCTATTTTCTCCCTCTTATTTTTTTAGTCCTCCTTTGCTGGTTTCTGAACTTTTCCCAATCTTCGGGCTTACCACTAATCTTTGCCACGTTATATGCCTTTTCTTTTAACTTGATACCATTCTTAACTTCCTACGTTAGCCATGGTTGGTACACCCTTCTCATGGAGCCTTTCCTCCTTACTGGGATATATTTTTGTTGAGAGTCATAAAATATCTTCTTAAATGTCTGCCACTGCTTATCCACCATCATACCTTCTAATCTGTTTTCCCAGTACACTTTAGCCAACTCTGTCCTCATGCCATTGTAATTGCCCTTATTTAGGTTTAATACAGTAGGTTCAGATCCAAGATCCTCACTCTAAAACTGGATGTGAAATTCTATCATATTATGATCACTGTTTCCTAAGGGATCCTTCACTTTGAGGTCATTAATTAATTCTGTCTCATTACCCATTACCAGATCTAAAATGGCCTGTTCCCTGGTTGGTTCCACAACCTACTGTTCTAAGGAACAGTCCCGAATATGAACTCAACCTCAGGGCTACTTTTGCCAATTTGATTTGTCCAATCTATATGAAAGTTAAAATGTTTCCTTTGAAGCTGCTCTGGGATGCACAAGCATGTACTCAGTCAGTCAGTCACTGAGTGGCCAAAAGAGAAGGACATTCAATCTGAGGGCAAGAAATATCAAAGTTCCTCTATGGCTACTATTTTCTTCTATATAAAATGGGAACATTCTTCAACAAGTACTTCTCCTAGTTCTTCTTTCCCCTTTGACAATTCAAACCTTAAATCAATGATAATCATTATAAACTGGATAGCCCGGTGGTGAAGGATAGAATACTAGAGCCTGATCTTCAGTTACTTCCAAGCCTTCATTCACAGGAGCGCCACAGTACACACACCACACCCTGGACCAGCTCTCATAAATGGACATGAGTTTCCAATTGATGCACACCACCTGAACACAATTAACACTAATTGCTATAAATCACATGGATACAATTAACAATCATGATGCACTTTAAAAACAAAACACAGCACAGTAAATAGTACATACATGTATCTTATTCTTGTGAGATTTGCCTTGGAGGAAGGAGTTGGGAATTCCATTTTCACTTTTAGACTCTCCATCGCTTTGTTCCTCATAGCTCTCAAACTCACTGGAGCTCCAGCCATAATCCAAAGAACTTGTTGCAGCCTCGTCTCCATGTTCCACATCATCATAAATCAGTTCTTCTGGATCTGGCAACAAGGTACCAATTACAGCTGGTTATTCAATTACCACTTTAAACCTTTCTTCTAATTCTGCAATAAGTCTATTAAAATTAACACTCATTTTGACAACAATGGAAGACTCAAAAAATGACATTGGTACATTTACATATACTTTCAAAATTAAGATCATTTCTATATTTACAGTGGATGCACATATCTGTACTTCAGACATAGTTAGGTATGTATGTAATTGAGAAATTACTTTGATGGTTGAATATTAAGTTTACTTTCAAAATATAAATTATCTGTCATCATGCAAACTGCTACTTTAGTAAATGTGGCAATGGGACAATTTTTTGCCTTCTCAGCACTCAGAGCTACAGTGAGAACACTCTTAGATAACTTTTAATTTTAATTTTGTGGCAGAAATGTGTTGCAGTCCCAAAAAGGTTAATTGTGGGCCATAACATTCAAGGACAGAATGTTCATTTCAGAATGTAATAAACCCACATTAGCCAGTACTTACCCGTTACTGATGCATCTGAATTTTCTCTTGGCACATCATCATAAATCACTTCATCCTGACCTGTAAGGCAAAACAAAAATTCTTCAGATACTTTGTATATTATTTTAAAACCTCCCTTGTACAATGTTTGCATATTACTGTTGACCAAATAAATTAACCAGTCACTAATTTAATTAATAAAAATATTTCATATTAGTGCTATTATCTGAATGTTTGATCCAGCATAGAATATGAGGAAGCAAGGTGCGTTTAGTTTAGAGCTTTATTCTTAGTGAAAGAGTCTTTGATTCGTTTGTAAATTCATGGTTTCACATTCTACTCGAGCCCCATTTCAGACTATATACACAGTGATAAACAAACTCCCACCAATCTGGCCAGTGAGGTTTCAGTTGCTGTACCTTGTGATCCTTCACCAACTCGCTTCGTAAGGACATTATTTTATTCCATTTCCAAACAAACCTCGAAATTTTAAAACTTCAATATTTGCTAGTACTAGCACTGTCCCATTCTGGAGCTACAAGTACCACATAACAGATTATCTTGTACAATTATATGTCACTATACATGTTCATCACATCTGTTCTACACTGGGACAATTAAGCAATGAAGATGACTGGGAAATTCAGAAAAGTAGACATTTTCAACAAACCTTGGCCCTACCTATTACCAAATATAACTTCAGCATTCTAAAAGCTAAAATCCAGCAGGTGTTGGGATACTGTAAGCCTAGTTTGTCAGGTTATCCCATTTCATGCTCTTGTCACAGTGCAAAACCACATAGACCAGAGGAGTGGACCAGAATGAAGTACTTCATGTTATATTCAACATCACAAAGATATGACCGGGCAGACAAAGTACTGGCTGGAACAGCAAAGTGAATTTCTAGCAAGTAAAAATGAATTTGGGCAGTACTTTATATTCCAAATACTTCCACACTATACAGAAGAAAATATCAGTTTCAAGAGTATTTTGATTGATGTTTTAAGAACATAAGAAACAGGAGCAGTAGGCCATACTGCCCCTCGAGTCTGCTCCACCAGTCAGTAAGATCATGGCTGACCTTTGACCTCAACTCCACTTTCCTGCCCGATCCCCATATCTCTTGATTCCCCTAGAGTCCAAAAATCTATCTCTATCAGCCGTGAATATGCTCAACGTCTCAGCACCCACAGCCCTCTGGGGTAGAGAATTTCAAAGATTCACAACCCTGAGTGAAGAAATTCCTCCTCATCTCAGTCTCAAATGGTCGACCCCTTATCCTGAGACTATGCCCCCTAGTTCTAGACTCTCCAGCCAGAGGAAACAACCTCTCAGGATCTACCCTGCCAAGCCCCCTCAGAATCTTGCATGTTTCAATGAGATCACCTCTCATTCTTCTAAACTCCAGAGAGTATAGGCCCATCCTACTCAATTTCTCCTCCGAGGACAACCCTCTCATCCCAGGAATCAATCAGGTGAACCTTCGTTGCACCGTCTTAGATAAGGAGACCAAAACTGTACATAGTACTCCAGGTGTGGTCTCACCACAGCCCTGTATAATAGTAGTAAGACTTCCTTACTCTTGTACTCCAACTCCCTTGCAATAAAGGCTACATACTATTTGCTTTCCTAATTGCTTGATGTAACTGCATGCTAACTTTGTGTTTCTTGTACGAGGACACCCAAATCTCTCTGAACACAATCATTTAATAGTTTCTCACCATTTAAACAATATTCTGTTTTTCTATTCTTCCTACCAAAGTGAATAACTTCACATTTCCCCACATTATACTCCATCTGTCACCTTCTTGCTCACTCACTTAACCTGTCTATATCCCATTGCAGACTCTTTGTGTCCTCCTCACAGCTTACTTTCCCACCTAGCTTCGTATCATCAGCAAACTTGGATACATTACACTCAGTCCCTTCATCTAAGTCATTAATACAGATTGTAAATAGCTGAGGCCCAAGCACTGATCCTTGATCCACTAGTTACAGCCTGCCAATCTGAAAATGACCCATTTGTTTTCTGTCCGTTAAGCAATCCTCTATCCGTGCTAATATATTACTCCCAACCCCAAGAGCCCTTATCTTGCGTAACAGCCTTAAATGTGGCACCTGACTCCCCAAAGCCTTTCCACCACCTACAAGGCACAAGTCAGAAGCATGATGGAATACTCTCCACTTGCCTCGATGAGTGCAGCTCCAACAACACTCAAGAAGCTCGACACCATCCAGGACAAAGCAGCCCGCTTGATTGGCACCCCATACACCACCCTAAACATTCACTCCCTTCACCACCAGCGCAATGCGGCTGCAGTGTGTACCACCTACAGGATGCACTGCAGCAACTTGCCAGGACTTCTTCAACAGCACCTCCCAAACCTGCGACCTCTAGCACCTAGAAGGACAAGGGCAGCAGGCACATGGGAACAACACCACCTGCACGTTCCCCTTCAAGTCACACATGATCGCGACTTGGAAATATATCGCCGTTCCTTCATCGTCGCTGGGTCAAAATCCAGGAACTCCCTTCCTAACAGCACTGTGGGAGAACCTTCACCACACGAACTACAGCGGTTCAAGAAGGCGGCTCACCACCACCTTCTCAAGGGATATTAGGGATGGGCAATAAATGCTGGCCTTGCCAGCGACACCCACGTCCCATGAACGAATAAAAGAAACCTTATTGAACGCCTTTTGAAAATCTAAATATACTACATCTACTGATTCCCCTTTATCCACCCTGCTAGTTATAACCTCAAAAAACTCTAATAAATTTGTCAAACACGATTTCCCTTTCATAAAACCATGTTGACTCTGCCTAATCATATTATGATTTTCTAAGCACCCTGTTACCACTTCCTTAATAATGGATTCCAGCATTTTCTCGATGACTGATGTCAGGCTAACTGGCCTGTAGTTCCCTGTTTTCCCTCTCCCTCCTTTCTTGAATAGCAGGGTTATATTTGCTAACTTCCAATCCATTGGGACCATTCTAGAATCAAGGGAATTTTGGAAGATCACAACCAATGCATCCATTCTGTCTGCAGCCACCTCTTTTAGAACTCTAGGATGTAGACAATCATGTCCTGGGGATTTATTGGTTTTTAGTGCCATTGGTTTCTCAAATACTTTTTCCTTTACTGATATTAATTACTTTAAGTTCCTCACTCTCATTAGCCCCTTGGTTCCCTACTATTTCAGGTATGCCTTTTGTGTCTTCTACTGTGAAGACAGATACAAAATATTTGCTTAACGTCTCTGCCATTTCCTTATTCCCCATTATAATTTCTCCTGTCTCAGCCGCTAAGGGACCCACGTTTACTTGTGCTACTCTCATCCTTTTTACATACTTGTAGAAGCTCTTACAATCTGTTTTTATATTTCTTGCTAGTTTACACTCTTATTCTATTTTCTCCTTTTTTAAAATCAATCTTTTGGTCATCCTTTGCTAGTTTCTAAAACTCTCTCAATCCTCAGGCATACTCAGGTTAATTTTCTGACCAATATGGAGACCCTCAGGTGGAGTCTCTGTCCCTGCTAAGCCAGTCTGGTGATGTCAATAAGAAGAAGCATCCTGGCTCGGCTATATAGGGTATCGTGGAGATTGTGACTATAGGCCAACTTGAGCAGATTAGCGATGCTACCAGAATGGAATACTTATTGTATTTCGTGTTCAGTAGTATGAGAGGAGATGGAAAGTGAGTGAAGATCTGGATGATGATGGTGTTTACTGTGCCATTATACTTAAACCAAATTGGGGCTGTACAAGGGGTAATGATGTTAATACCTACTTTTGATAGTGCAAAATTTAAAGGCATGAAGACTTGGCGAAGGTGGACTGGGCTACAGTACTGGGTAATCATTATTACAATACAGAAGGTGAATGGAATATTTTAAAACATTGTGAAGAAAGAAAGAAGCCTTGTTTGTACCCAAAAAAAAGAGAAAAACACAAAAATGAAACCTCTGTGGTTGAAGAAGGAAATTCTAATGATAAATGAAGTAAGGCAGCCAAATTTTCAGGAAATGAGTCACAAATATAGAAATCAATTTTAAAATAACTACAAATAGTATAAGGAAGGCTAAGATCTCACTGATAAAAATAATAGTGGAAAATAGTAAAGGTAACAGCAAGGAATTTTATTAAATTATGTTATGAGACAGCAAAACAATCAAGGAACTGGGCCCTTGAAAGACATGTCAGAACAAGTTATAAACAAGAGCAACATGGCCGACGAGATAAATATTTTACATCTGTTTTCACTTTTGAGTACAATGGGAAATTCCAGTTTTATGCAATAAGGTTAAATTAGATTAGAAATAATCTATAAGAAGCTGATTTTGATAAATTAAGTGAACAGGCATACCACAATACTTCTCGTCCTGGTTTACGTGAACTTTCCACTTCACTGTTAATGTTCCTCAGTGTTCGACTGTTATGAACTTGAACTGAATTTTGTAATTGTTGCGACATAGCTATATACAGTGTGATGGTAACTATTTTATCTTCTTCATTTGTATTTTTGTTTGCTCCCCCTATCATGTTGTACCACGCAAAGGGTGGTAGAGGTTTGGAACACTCTTCCATAAATGGCAGTTGATGGTAGCTCAAATGTTTGATTTAAAATCAGAGATTGATAGATTTTTGTTAACCAAAGCTATTAAGGGATATGGGGCTACGGCGGGTATATGGAGTTAGGTCACAGATCAGCCATGATCTCATTGAATGGCAAGAGGCTGGGTTAAATGGCCTTCTCTTGTTCCTATGTATTGATACCGAACTCATTTTTTCTTTATTAAATAGGTTAACCTATAAACTCTAGCATCAGTAATTATCTTTTCCCTCGAGTTATACTGCACTTCTTTTCCGATTGGAAGTGTGAGGTCATCACTATCAATTTACACAGTGGAGATCATTAGATAATGAGGGGAGGGAATCCAGGCTGATTTCTAATTGAAGCCAAAATTTCTGGTTTTGATTTAATGTAAATTTTCAACTATAATGCACACTTTTTTTTTCCCCTCAACTGTTTTAAAAAAAGAGTGTATGGGAGGTAACTCGGGATCGGCAAAACCAATTTTTATCAAAGTACTTGAAATGCAACACATGAATTAAACTAATTTAGCTACAACGGGATATGCAAAAAACTGATGGTGGCAGTTTCAAAATTATGAAAGATTTTAAGAGGACAAATAGTTTTAAATTGCATTGAAATTGCAAAGAATCAGTAGCAAAAAGGGTATAGACTCAGGACCATCACTAGAAGAATGAAGGGGAACGTTTAGAAGAATTGTTCTTTACACAGAGCGTTATTAGAACATAGAATGCTTTATTACAGGTGGCTAATGAGGCAGAGACTATAACATCATTTAAAAGGGAATTGGGTATTTCGAAGGGAAGAATATGAAAGGGTATAGGGAAAGGACAGAGGAATGGGATGAGACTGGGTAGCTCAAGTTGAAGAGCTAGCAACAGCAAAGGCACAACAGGCCAAACGGCCGCTTTCTGAGCAGTAATTCTGGATTCTATGAATAGTAATAGTGAGCAGCTAACAATACTCATGTTAGCTGCTCACTATTACTGCCCATGTTCTTAGTTGGAGATATAGCTTTAAGTCTGAGTTTGGTCAATGCAAACCCTAACGATTCCTTGGATTGACACTTTTCTTCAACGCTTGAAAAGCTGCTGACTATTCTTCACTTTTTTTTGTTGAATGCTCTCCACGTCTTTTTTTTGGAACCTCACCAAAGTTGCACATTAGTTTCACTTACCTGGAGTTCAGGCCCAGTGTCACTTATTGTTTCATCTCAGCATACTCAACTATCATAAGCTTCTCTGCTGTACCATCGCTCATGAAGGCACATGCCCAAATACTTTATCCTAACAGTTCTAACGTCAGAAGTGTATCGGAGAGAGAGGGTATTATACACTTATCCTACAGTTCACAGTCCAAAGTGGGAGATTATAGTGCACATTATACACAGGGACACATTCTAAGTTGAAGATTTATGGTGTTTCCATTAGTAATGCATTCTTTGTGTTATTGATACATACCCTCTAGCCATGCTGTATTTGCTGGGTCTGAGGCCCATTTGGTAAAGGCATCTCCTGTTTCCAAAGCAAGGTAATCTTCACTATAATAAAATGAAATAAAAGAATCTGTGATATGCAGTGCATTTTTATTGAATACATTGGTACAAACTCAAACCAAAAAGGAAGCCGTCGCACCCACAAATCTTCATCCTCCTTGCGACTGGAGAGCGTCCAAATGCTACAGGCTCTTTGTAAAAAGTTCAGTGACGGTCTGGCATTTTACTGCTAGCATTGCAAAGTAACGTGGTTTATATTGTAAAGACTGCATGCAAAACTAGTTAACATTAAATCAATAATACAATTGGCGAACATTTCTGATCAATTTGCTGTATTGAATATTTCTTCACATAACTCTTTCTAACCTCTAAGTTCCAAAAGCAGGGTGGAAACAAATCCAATTTCTAGCCTTTCACTTGTAACATTACTTGATTCATAGAACGTGTACCAATGCAGAATATGGGGGGTTTTAATGGAGAGCGGGAATGGTGCAGCCAGGAACCCATCTGGCCCTGCATAGCATGAGGCCTGGGAGATGTTAAGCCCTGGGCTTCATCTGCATGACGTCAGTCTCCCGCCTGAACTCGGTGGAAAGTACCAGCTGTCTGACAAGTGGGAGCAGAATTTAGGGCAGCAGGAGGTCGCCGCCGGGAACCCGAAGGAACGGTCCCCAGTATTAAGTTAAGTGGTTGGGAGGGGAGGCGGGGTTGGACGTGCATCGCAGTCGAGTAGCCTAGGGCTGGGGAAGCCATCAGAGAAAGCTGCTGGTTTCACTATGTTTTATCGCAGATGGTATGATGCACGTATAAGGCCAGCGGAGGGGCGGGAGCGGGGGGGGGGGGAATTCCTACTCTGTGGTAGAGACACAGTGGTTAAAGGCTCAGGAGGCAGCCTGGCAAAAGCCTTCAGCAGCAGATAAGGGTGGGCTTATAGTTGTCTCCCCTCATCTGCCTCTAAATAAGCCACATTGCAAAAGGGGGAACACAACACTGAAGATGGCCTCCACCACTAAATGTAAAGGACTAACTGTATTCTGCAATAAGTATAGAAGCAATTTTTTATTCAAAATATAAAGACCTTGCTCAACAACACCAATCTGCCCCTTACCACAGATAGCACCAAAACGGCAGCTTCGGAATCAGTAGCGTTGTTTCTCTGGGAGCAGTTTGCCCCTGACCTGCACCCAGTACTATTGGAGGAAATTTGTGCGTAAAGATCTCTGACACTCATTCGCATTGCTACACCCTCTTCCGGTGCAGTCAGGCCTAGATCGCAGAAAAGCCACAGAGGAAGTTCGGGTGCCGTGCCCTTCAGCAGCACAACGGGTACAAAGAAAAAGCGCCCGCTTTTCCTATGCATTGAAATCAATTTTTGGGGGCTATTTGAAAGCAGGAACTTCGGCCCTTAGATGTTGTTTCAAAATTGTAAATATAATCAGATCTTTCTCACTTGGGGAATGCATTCTGTACTTTCACTGATCTTATTCAAATGCATTACAAAAATTCACATATTTAAAATGGAACTTAACCACATGACATTAGAAAGGTAAGCAACATGTGCAGAAATCCTCTCAGTATGGATTAATGAGCAGTTGTGGAAAATTTACATTATAAGACACAAAACTTTAGATTTGTGGATATACAAGATTTTGCATCTCGCCAGTGGCGTGGGAACAGCTCTGACGTATCCACAGGGTGAAAGACAAATAATTCAAATTTCGCATTTCCTAAAAAAAAAATCTGTATTAATAAAACACAGCGCAAGAACATCTGACAACCACCAAATAACTCAATCATTTAGAATGATTGTGCCCCTGTTCTCCCGGTCGACACCACTGTACACCTCTAAAAATATGCAACACTAATATATAATAAAATTAAACATCAAATTAACCATAAACGTCCCCTTTTGATCTTCATGATCGCAGTCCTAGGTCCCAACTCATGCTCGTGTGCGCTAGCATGGCTCAGCCCCTAAATTCTGCCAAGCCCTAGCCCTCCCAACCCAATAAATACCTACTGAGTGCATTCAAAGGCTCCAGACCAATTACCATGCTTCCAAATCCCAACCCAAGTCACATGGCTCCGTACTATCTCCACTCACTCCATCGTATGCACCAACCCTGGGTCCAATGCCCCTCCCGTTCCCAGCCCCACTACCTCTCACATATCCCTCCTGAAGAAGCTCCCAGGCACAGTATCCCCACCCAACTCTGGTATCCACCTTCAACCCAGTAAATGTTTGCCATCTTGCTGTAAACTGTGGGCTTTAACAGAGAGATAAAAATTTAGCACATCAGTAAAGAAACATACTGACACATTTATGTTAGAGATAGAGGTAAGGGGAGAATTAATTAGAGAGTAGGACAAAAAGACAGATGGGGAGCGAGAATTAATTAGACAGTGGGAAAGAAGCAGATAACAGTTACAAGAGACAATGGGGTGAGTTTCCTCGGGGCTTCTCCTGCTTTACCACCATAACTTCAGCAGGAATCCCGTTTACGCCCCTGGAAATTCACCCCTAAATTTTTTGGGCAGAGCAATGACACAAGAGAACAACTTATGGTATATAACTACGTATATACTATCAAAAAAATTTCACGTGTGCACCTCTTGTGCATCACACTTCAGACATCATACACTGTCTAATGCAAATTTGTACGTCATGCTTGGGGTAATTTGGAATCTATAAGCAAAACTGTGCAGGACATTGGAGCCGGAATGTTCGCAACTGTCCTTTCCACAATCAAAGCAATGGTTCCAATCTCCAGCCTGAATTGCCATTAACCTTCGAAAGAAAGAAAGCCAGTATTTAATTAGGAGGGAGACTTTGCAGTTTTATAAGGCCACACATCTACAAGTTGGAAGAATAGCACAATGAACAAAGTCTGAACACTTCTGGAAAAAGGCGATGGGAAAAGGAGGAGTTTAAACAAAGAAAATCTTCCCTTGTGAAAATTGAACAGTTCTAAATGATTCAATTGTTAATATAAAATGGACATAAACTTACCCAACTTGCTGACTGTCTGATTGAGGAAGACTAGCATGAAGGTCTTCACTTTTAAATGGTACTGTGAACATACAGGAAATAATAAAATTTATTAAAAACTTCCCTTCAACCTATTATCTGTAAATTCAGGACTGTCAAATGCTAAAGAATGTATTTGATAGAGTCAAATTAACTGGGCTCAGGATAAATAAGATTTGCACTTTTAACAAGTTTACACCTTTTCAAATAGACTTTGTTTCTCTTTCCCTCTCTTTCGCTTCCTCCCCCAAATCCTGTAGAATTCATGTCGAGATCTGTAAATATGTTTGCTGGATCATGTAAAAAAGAATCTGAAGGAGGTAAAAAAGCCATGGGATGATTATGTGGGAGCTGCTCTGAAGGTTAGCATCACTTGTGGTTCAGGTGACTGTTATAGACCTGTTGGACTTTACTCCCTCAGTCTCACTTCATCTGAACCCCTTGGTATTAGTTAGCAATCATTCCCAGCTATCCTAGTTTATTTTTTATACACCTTTATATATGGTGTATATGGGTTCATAAGCAACTAGAGGTATTTCTGAAGGGAGGAGAGATTAAGGGATAGGGTGAGCGGGTGGGTTGAGGTGGGATAAAAATGGGACGGACTAGTTGAGCATAGTGACCGTTTCCTCATTCTAAAATCTCTTATGCCCTTATAAACAAAAAAAAGTAGGAAAATAATTAATTACAGTTAAGAAATCTTACTACTAATTTCCATTTTAACAATGTAGACTTCTCACCTTCCTCATCAACAGAAACATTTCTTATTAAGGGAACAGGTGCCGAGTATGTAGGAGTCAGCAACGGCACATTGGATGGTACAGCATATCCACAGGGAACTGGCACACAATATCCGCTAGGTAGTGCATGACCCGTTGCCTTATTGTCCTGGTGGCTTTGTTCTGCTCCTGATAACTCGACTTGATCGCCTTCCTGCAGTGGTGTGATATCTACAACTGAATATGGATTCACTTTTGCAAGTTGTGCAGCAGCTGTGGGTTGTGTTGATGGATGTAGCAAACTGGAAGCAGTTTCATTTTCTACAAAAGACAGTCACATTTTTTTTTTAAAAAATGTATTTGGATGATCTACTGACCCAGTTCAATCTTTGCAAGTTATTTTTCTATCTTACTTTCTTTTTTAAAATTGAAACTAAAATCTTCACAATCCGCATGCATTTTGCCAGCTGAGCGCACGTTAGAGACCTGGGGCTTGATTCTTTTCCGCGAATCTCGCCCGAAATCAGGTGGGACAGTGACGCAGAATGAGGGAGAATTTGACCGGTGAGGCCTACCACCACCTCACCGACCAACTTGCGTTTCCCTCCCCCGCCAGGACCATTCGTTCCCTGCCTGCCGCATGCACATACCAGGGGTTCAGGGCCTGGGCGTCCCTGTCAAATTTCCCTACCGGTTCACAGTATCACGGACACTTTCTGGAACCATTGTGGGGAAGGTGGCGGTAGGCCCTCCAGAGCTGAAGTACTGGCCCGAGATGTCCCCAGTGTAGCAGCCTCTTCTTTCCCCATTCCAGCGCTCAATTGCTTTTGCTTGATAGGCTTACTGGGCTGCTGATTCTCGGGGTGCTCTGCCCCCTTTAGCTGCATCTTCTGGTGCTGCAGCCACTGTCCCGCTGCCGTACCACTGGGGTCTGCAGCTGGGCAACGATGGGCTATTTCTTGGTGGCGGGAATTCTGCCGCAGGCTCGCCATACACCTGCGGTGAAGCCTGGCCCGATTCCTTGGGTTGGGGTTGCAGCAATGTTTGAAGGACAGACGGAAATCCTTCCCCTCCAGAACACCTCCGCTGGGAGGAGGATCCCAGCTCTGTCTCCAAGGCATCTGTCAATGGTATCTTTAAATAGGCAAAGAGACTGACTTCAGATAGTCCATTCCTTCTTTATGGGGAATCACCTTTGTTTCACTCTACGACTTTCCACAACTGAGATTGGAAAATTTGCTAAGTGATAATTGATAACTATATCCAATCTTCTGCTTCCTCCGATCATTTCGATTTTCAACAAAAAGCTTTGAACATTCGCAGTGAAGTAGAATCTTAATTGTTCATTGTGTATTTGCAAACGTTCAGCTACTCAGTTGCAGGAAGACATCATTTTATTTAATGCCATTAACCAGTTCTATAAACAACACAATTAGAACTACCGATATCTCATGGAATAAAATCAGAACTACTTTGCTTCACCTTCTCGGCACGAATCTGACACTTTATCAGTGGTGAACGTGGGAAGCGTTACCGCAGAGAGAGAAACCATACCTTTTGTTTTCAGGAACTACTAATTTGGAGTGAACAAATTGGATGGACCGTCCATAACAACATCCTTTTCTCTGACAAATAGAACTTGTCTTACCGGGGCTCCAGTGTGTTAAAAACTGTTCTCAAAGGTTACTCTGCCAAATCTCATGCAACGTTACATGGGCTGTGTTACCTCAAGTTAGCAAAATGAATCAACAAACCAAGCCACTCTTAAGATAAGGGAGGTGGTCCCTGATAATATTTGTTCGAGATTTCTAATTGGGTAGAAATGGACCCAAATACCAATGGAAACCAGTCTTGTCCCCTCCAATGAGTGAGATACCATGCAAATCTCATTTCCCTGTGGGCAGCCATCAAAACATGTCTCCGAAAGTTGGAAGATACCATCTTTATCATCAATTAAACAGGAGAGTATCCTGTCAGCAGAGAGGATTCCACAAATTTCCTATTCTGGGCCATTTGGATGGCCTGGAAGCACAGGCCAATCCCCTGGCTGGGTATAGCACCAGAAGGCAAGGCAGAATACAGAAATTAGCTGCAGGCCCACGAGATGCTCCCCGCTGCTACCATTGGGGCTTTCTGACTGCTGCTAGAAAGCCACAAGGAGCATCCCAGGAGGGCGGGGGGACGGTAGGTGGGGTGGTAGGGGGAGGCGGTGTGGAAACACTAAACTGTAGAATAACCTTGCATCCGATAAAAATCTTCAGGCTCCATGTTAGATCCCCATTAGGGCTTTCGCCAGGTTTCTTCAAGCACCCCTTTACTGGAGCACCCAATACTCCAACAAAAAATGAGGGAGGTCAGGAACACCCATCCCCTCCTTAGTACGGTTACAGTGAGTGCGCGCCTGCTCCAGGCGCAGGCCCAATGTCGTCATTTTTGGAGCATAGGAACAGGAGCAGGCCATTCAGCCCCTCCAGCCTGTTTCGCCATTCAATTAGATCATGGCTACTTGGAGTTACATAGAGCCCACAGCACAGAAACAGGCCATTCGGCCAAACTGGTCTATGTGCGTTTATGTTCCACATGAGCCTCCTCCCACCTCTCAATCTAATCCTATCAACATATCCTTCTATTCCTTTCTCCCTCATGCACTTATCTAGCTTTCCCTTAAATGCATCTATGCTATTCGCCTCAACTACTCCTTGTGGTAGCGAGTTCCACATTCTAACCACTCCCTGTGTAAAGAAGTTACTCCTGAATTCCCTATTGGATTTATTAGTGACTATCTTATATTTATGACCTCTAGTTTTGGACTCCCCCAGAGGTGGAAACATTTTCTTTGTGTCTACCCTATCAAACCCTTTCATAATTTTAAAGACTTCGATCAGGTCATCCCTCAGCCTTCTCTCCAGAGAGAAGAGTCTCAGCCTGTTCAGCCCTTCCTGATAAGTATATCCGAGTTCTGGTATCACCCTTATAAATCTTTTTTGCATCTTCTCCAGTGCCTCTATATCCTTTTTATAATATGGAGATGTGAACTATGCACAGTAGACCAGAACTGTCTAGGCTGATCTGTATCTTAACTCCATTTACCCACCTTAGTTCCATACCTCTTAATACTCTTGAAATTTTCAGTTGAACCCCAGCCTCAACAGCTTTTTGCGCGGGAAGGTGTTCCAGATTTCCACCACCCTTTGTGTGAAGAAATACTTCTTGACATCACCCCTGAACAATCTAGCTCTAATTTTAAGGTTTTGCCCCTTTGTTCGAGACTTCCCACCTAGAGGAAATCGTTTCTCTCTATCTCCCCTATCAATTCCTTTAATCATCTCAAACACCTCAATTAGATCACCCCTTAAACTATTATACTCAAGTGAATATAAACCTAGTCCATGCAACCTGCCCTCATAATTTAACCCTTTTAGCCCCGGTATCACTGTGGTAAATCTGCACTGCACCCCCTGCAAGGCCAATAAATCCTCCTATGGTGCAGTGCCCAGAACCGAATGCAGTATTCCAGATGCGGTCTAACCAGAGCTAGATACAACTGTAGCATATTTTGAAATAGGTCAGTCTTTGTTAGGATCTGTAACTAGTATAATTTATTTGTATTACTAATACCTTGTGTCATTGCATCAGGGTCTTGATCCAAATCATTTCTGCGTGGCGGCAAGTTATTTGTTTCCGATATTTCATAATATCCATTGTTCTCAGGCGACGTATCCGAAGTAACACTTTTCTGTGCAGAGTTTTGCGTACCGCAGTGTTCAGTCTCATTTATAAACACAGGTACCGGTTCAGAGGTGGGCTCTCTGTCTGCTTCTGGTATCTCATCACTGTCAAAATCAAATTCTTTTCCCTCCTCTTGATCATCGTCATCAACGTATGGAAGATCATTTTCTAGCACTAAAGGAAAATAAAAATAATACAATTAGAAAAAAGTTTCCACAAAATTCTTTTTCTTTAAAGCATGCATTAGATATGGTCAGCTGCGTAGCCATGCCCACACCATCTTCCCTTAACATTCCTGAAATATTTGGTGTCCATCTTGGCAGGACTGTAGGCAGGACAAAAAAAGAAGAGCGTGAAAATAATAGCTGAGTACGCTTACTTCATTCTTGCCCCCTCCTCAAAATAGTTCAAGGGCAGCATTGTGGTATTGCAGAGGAACAGATCACATGTCTGTTGGTTAAGGATCAATGCATGACTTGGAGGGTTAAAACCATGCAGTTAATCATTCAACACGGGCATGTCATAAACAGAATTGTATCTGCCCGAGAATCGTTAAGCCTCCAATGTACAACTTTATTCAGCCTTCGAATTTAATTATTCTCATTTGCAACACCAGGAGACCCACAGAACATAAATAATACACACACATACATACTGCAATATCACAACCCAATAAGCAACTCATCCCAGTCCAAAATAATAGAAGCTTTAACTTCCATTTAAAATACATAGTATTGTGAACATGGTATCAAAAGATATATTTGCAGTTGAAGTAAAGTCACATGCTTATTGAGATATGCTTAGAATAGAGATACTTATTGTAAATTTCAAAATCTAGGTTGAAGTGACAGGCCAATTATGCAGGACACCATCAAGATATGGAAGACAATGAGGTAAATTAAGAATAGGGATGAAGTGTTACCAAGATTGAGTTTTATAGGAAACTATAGGAGGAAGCAAAGGCTAGGAGCTGAGGAGGACTCTGGCTTCTGCCTGCTGTTCGCTCTATCAGTTCATTTTGTTCAGTCCCCAAAAGGGTCTTGCTTATTTTCCAGTTTCCGGATGTGGCACATGGTCTACACCCAAAATGTTAATGTTTTTTCTTTTTCAGAGGTTGGTGAACCAGCTGCATAGTTTCAACATTTTCTGTTTTTATTTCAGATTTTGAGCATTTTAATTTTTAAACATTTTTATTTCGGTGATAGAGTTCCATAGTTTTGAGGTTTGGGAAAAAACTAATTAGAATAGGAGAATTTCAGCGAATCATGATTTCAAGGAAGCAAGGCTGTGTGGGACAAGGAAGAGTATGTACGCTGGCATATTTGCTGCTTAGAAGGAACAACAGAGGAAGCTTCAGGTCGATCAGAGAGACAAGAATGTTTTTGAGAGTGAGAATTAGGAATAAAGCTGAGGATGGCTCACCCATCAGATGATCATCTTTTTCTTCTCTCCTGTCTGAAAGTGCAAGGGAGGTATGAGAAGACACCTCCCAACTGTGAAGCAATATTCAAGTCTTGGATGAATTTGGACTTCATGGAAAGTCAAGAGCTATTGTGGGGAAAAGTAGTACCTGGCACAAAAGATAAATCCTGAGGTTCTCGTTAGTAACGGAGGAAATATGGACTTTCCATTTAAGGACAGAGGAATTAGTGAAGCCAAGAATGTCAGTACGAGCAAAGAGAGAGAAAGCAAAACAGGGAAGTACTGCTGAAGTTGTACACAACGCTGACAGGCCTCATTTGCAAGATTCAGCTTTGGGTATCCTAATTCAAGAAGGATATACTAATGTTACAGAAAGTCCAATGGTGATTCACTCGAATTATACCGGAGATGAATGGACTTTATGATGATGGTAGATTTAGTAAACTTGTATTACAGTGAAACCTGTAAATTAGGGACACCTAAGGGACTTGCATCAGGTGTTTTTTTTTGCAGGTGTCCTTATTTTCAAAATGGTCATTGTATGTACAATAAACCGGATGAGGCAAATATCCTGGGATTGGCTGTATATCCTGCAGCGTTCCTTCTTTTTTTCACCCTCACCTGGGATCGTACCTAATTCTGAAGCCCTGCCAGCAGGACGTGATTTCAGTTCATTGGGTTTCCCAGTTCATTGCCATCCCGAGGTTCTTTTCCATTGAGGGAGGGAAGTTGTGATCCTGGGATCTGCTACGTTGGCAGCCTGCACAGGGTAAAGTGGCTTCTGTAGGGCTAGAGTGCCTGAGAGATCCCAGCCAAATTGTCTGGGGTCCCCTCTCTCCATGTGCTGCAGCTGCTAATATTTGAAGTGCTGGGGGTGGATAGGAGGCTGTTAGTAGCTCATCGGTACCTGCCGTACTGGTGGAGTGAGATGTGGTGTTGCCCGGTGCAGCTCCCGGCTTTTGTCGAATGGGGAGTTCTTCGCCCAGAATCCACAGTGGCAGAGAAACTGCACAATTCCTGGGACAAAGTCCTGCAAGCATTCAATCCCAGAGATAGAGCAGTTTCTCTGCTGCTATGGATGCTGGGTAAAGAGCTCGCCATTTCACAAAAGCCGTTTCTTTCACCCGCTGACCTGTGTCCCCCATGTTTTAAGTAGTAAACGGACTTGGTGCCTTGAAGGGCATCCGTAGTTCGGAATTTGCAAGTGTCCATGGTTTAAAGATGCAACTTGTATCAATTACAATCTAAGTTATTTGGGACTGTCAATAAGTGTCCCTTTTTTGGGAGTGTCTGTTTGTACAAGTTTCACTGTACCTAGAAATGCATTGTTTTAAAACTTGCTTATGGTACTGGAATCCAGAGAGTTAAAAGCAAATTCAGAAAAGGCAATTCATACAAAGGATTGTGACAATGTAAAATGCACTATCCAGAAGACCCTAGAAACAGAACCAATTGAAGTATTTAGAAAGAAATATAGACAAAGGATGGAAAATTGAGATTAAAAACATTAATAGCTGCCATGACTAACAAAGGTTGCAGAGCAAGCACAATGGGCTGCTTGAGCTCCTCTATTCCTAGCTCAAGAATGACCAATGGTGGAGCCAAGGTTAAGAGGTGGTCATTGTTGGTTTGTCTTGTGAGAAAGACAAGAAATAGACTTTGAAGAATTGAAAGAATCAAGATTTGTTATTAGCCCATCAAAGCGCACGGGATCAAGATGTAGCAATTTACCCAATGCACCGAGGGGAGACTATGTGCACTACGAGATTACAATCTGACAGAAGTTAATTAACGTAGAGTGGAGTCATCAGCAAAGGAATAAATAGGGCCTGATGAATGAGGCCATTTATAAATAGGAACAGAGCAAGAGAGAGCAGTGTCATATGGAACCCCTGAAGTAAAGCAAGAAAAGAGGATGAGCCAGAGACTCCAGCACACACTGAGTGATTGAGGGGAAACTTGATCGTCATGTATATAGTTGGAAAGCATATGATAACTTATTGAGAAATGTTCAGTGCCAGACACTGTCAAAGGCTTTGAAGATGTCCAAATGAAATGACAAAAGTGACTAAAGGCGTTCAAGAGCAGAGTTCCAAGGAGGCATAAAAGACAGCTTGTCTGGTTTCCAGCATCTTATCATAGATTAGGTAAAAATAGACTGGGTAAAATATTGAAATGCTGTTGTGGGAGGCACGTCTTGAGGATGATGAGAGGAATATAAATTAGGCCCAGAAGTCTTATTGGACTCCAGAGAATGGAGGATCTGACAGCCTTGGTCTTAATGAGCTAACTCGAAATCTCTTCTCGCTCTAATTTAATGAATACATTAAAAAAAGATAAAATATCGTCTTGGACACCTTGTACTAAAATAAAGAAAATCAAATCCGAAGAATGCGAAAGGAAATAATGGCCTGGAAATTGAGCTGAGCAACGAACGTCGCTCACCGCTAGTTAGTTATAAACTCACCCACAAACTATTCGTGGGCTTTAGTGCGGGAATTTCCTCTAATGGTTAACTGCAAAAACTGCAGCCTCCTTTCCCGGGCTTCTGTGAGTTGAGAGAGCGGGGAAATGATCTCTCTCTCTCCTCAAACAATCAGTTGAAGGGTCCTTGACACAGTCAGAACCCGGAAGTGAAATGAAGAGAGAAAAAAGACAAAGAAAACTTTTTTTAAATATTACATTTTTCTTTTTTATTCTAAGTGTCCAACAACAATTAAAATCAGAAGTTATGAGACTCTACATTTTTAAACGTTAATTTTCAGTGCCACAGAGGTTGTTTGGCAATCACTAAGACTTACCATACCGTTAAAAGTGAATTTAGACTTTAAAAAAAAAACCAGCGCACCTTTCTCATGGAGAGATTAGTTAGCTTCCAGATTGACAGGAGAGCAAGTTCACACTACTCCATTCATTCAGCCGGGAAGCTGTCCTTCCTGTGCAGCTTTCAAATGAACAGGGCAAATGGTACAGCAATTTCCAGGTTTCCCCATTTGACTGCGCGTGTGCGCATGCCAGAACTTGCTCTTCCATTTGCCCTGAAGTAACGGTGAGCCCTGTTAGCTTCGCCATTATTTTATGACCAGTAAGTTATAAAAAGACCTTTTGCAATTGATTTGCAGCTAAATCAGGCCATGGTACTTTATACACATACATTAATATGCACAATACAGGAAACAGTGTGTCGGCAGATATACAGTTGCTGGTAACCTGCAGTCTTGGAAATTTATCCAGCATTTACTGCAGTTCCTGAACAAAGAAAAGCATTGTCATATGGACTGCTTGTCTCTTTTCTCCCCATCCACATCGCCTACCTTATGGCCCTTTCAGCTGGATATCTATTTATATGCCTTTCCACTTATCCTTACAAGGGAGTGCTATTGACTTCATTATATATTGTTGCAACAGACCTAGAATAGAGAAAACGCCCTGAAAAAAAATGTTCCTCCTTCAACCTCAGGGAGTATACGGGTTTTCTTGTCTAATTGGGTAGCTTTTCACAAAGTTGGGTGGGAAATTCTCAATAAACATTCTCATAGCATAGAATATTGTATTATGTACAATTGGTACGGGATCCCTCAGTTGGAATGTTGCATTATGTATAATTGGTACGGGATCCCTCAGTTGGAATGTTGCATTATGTATAATTGGTACAGGATCCCTCAGTTGGAATGTTGCATTATGTATAATTGGTACAGGATCCCTCAGTTGGAATGTTGCATTATGTATAATTGGTACAGGATCCCTCAGTTGGAATGTTGCATTATGTATAATTGGTACGGGATCCCTCAGTTGGAATGTTGCATTATGTATAATTGGTACGGGATCCCTCAGTTGGAATGGTGTATTATGTACAATTGGTACAGGATCCCTCAGTTGGAATGTTGCATTATGTATAATTGGTACAGGATCCCTCAGTTGGAATGTTGCATTATGTATAATTGGTACAGGATCCCTCAGTTGGAATGTTGCATTATGTATAATTGGTACGGGATCCCTCAGTTGGAATGTTGCATTATGTATAATTGGTACGGGATCCCTCAGTTGGAATGGTGTATTATGTACAATTGGTACAGGATCCCTCAGTTGGAATGTTGCATTATGTATAATTGGTACAGGATCCCTCAGTTGGAATGTTGCATTATGTATAATTGGTACAGGATCCCTCAGTTGGAATGTTGCATTATGTATAATTGGTACAGGATCCCTCAGTTGGAATGTTGCATTATGTATAATTGGTACAGGATCCCTCAGTTGGAATGTTGCATTATGTATAATTGGTACGGGATCCCTCAGTTGGAATGTTGCATTATGTATAATTGGTACGGGATCCCTCAGTTGGAATGTTGCATTATGTATAATTGGTACAGGATCCCTCAGTTGGAATGTTGCATTATGTATAATTGGTACGGGATCCCTCAGTTGGAATGGTGTATTATGTACAATTGGTACAGGATCCCTCAGTTGGAATGTTGCATTATGTATAATTGGTACAGGATCCCTCAGTTGGAATGTTGCATTATGTATAATTGGTACAGGATCCCTCAGTTGGAATGTTGCATTATGTATAATTGGTACGGGATCCCTCAGTTGGAATGGTGTATTGTGTATAATTGGTACAGGATCCCTCAGTTGGAATGTTGCATCGTGTATAATTGGTACAGGATCCCTCAGTTGGAATGTTGCATTATGTATAATTGGTACAGGATCCCTCAGTTGGAATGTTGCATTATGTATAATTGGTACAGGATCCCTCAGTTGGAATGTTGCATTATGTATAATTGGTACGGGATCCCTCAGTTGGAATGTTGCATTATGTATAATTGGTACAGGATCCCTCAGTTGGAATGGTGTATTGTGTATAATTGGTACAGGATCCCTCAGTTGGAATGTTGCATTATGTACAATTGGTACAGGATCCCTCAGTTGGAATGGTGTATTATGTACAATTGGTACAGGATCCCTCAGTTGGAATGGTGTATTATGTACAATTGGTACAGGATCCCTCAGTTGGAATGTTGCATTATGTACAATTGGTACAGGATCCCTCAGTTGGAATGTTGCATTATGTACAATTGGTACAGGATCCCTCAGTTGGAATGGTGTATTATGTACAATTGGTACAGGATCCCTCAGTTGGAATGTTGCATTATGTACAATTGGTACAGGATCCCTCAGTTGGAATGGTGTATTATGTACAATTGGTACAGGATCCCTCAGTTGGAATGGTGTATTATGTACAATTGGTACAGGATCCCTCAGTTGGAATGTTGCATTATGTACAATTGGTACAGGATCCCTCAGTTGGAATGTTGCATTATGTACAATTGGTACAGGATCCCTCAGTTGGAATGGTGTATTATGTACAATTGGTACAGGATCCCTCAGTTGGAATGGTGTATTATGTACAATTGGTACAGGATCCCTCAGTTGGAATGGTGTATTGTGTATAATTGGTACAGGATCCCTCAGTTGGAATGGTGTATTGTGTATAATTGGTACAGGATCCCTCAGTTGGAATGGTGTATTATGTACAATTGGTACAGGATCCCTCAGTTGGAATGGTGTATTATGTACAATTGGTACAGGATCCCTCAGTTGGAATGGTGTATTGTGTATAATTGGTACGGGATCCCTCAGTTGGAATGGTGTATTATGTACAATTGGTACAGGCTCCTTCAGTTAGAACATTATATTACCTATTTCTTTTCCTTCAACCAGTTTCTCTCCATTCCTTCCCTCCCCCAGAAAACAGTAAGTCCTTGCTAAGATTATGGTTCCATGAGCACCAGGCACCCTGCGCTATCTCACCCAGTTGCACTTCCAGCAGAGATAGTTGTTAAAATTGGATAGCCCAGTGGTGAAGGATAGAATACTAGAGCCTGGTCTTTAGTTGCTCCCAAGCCTTTATTCACAGAGTTGTTTCTTGTACACACACCACACCCGCGCTAAGTTCTCCTATAAAAAGGATACAAGAGTGTCCCCAATTAATACCCACCACCTGAATACAATTAGCACTTATTGATATAAATCATACAATTAATCAATAGTTATTGATTAAGATATGAGTACTTTGGCCAATTTTCCCCTGCCGAACCCAGGTACACTGAGGCCATGGTACCAACCAGCATGGCAGAGATAAAGTAACAGCAAAGACCAGCAGTCAAACCTGAGACCTTCTTGGTCTTTACCTACTCACTGAATAAGTTTGCTTAACCACTGGGGAGCTTTACTTCATTCTTCAAAACAACTCCTACCTCCACCTACAATTAGGGTGGAGGAAAATAACCCTGGGATACAGTGTCTAATAAATGTGTGTACTTGCATTGCTATTGTGGTTAAAGTGATTCACCTCCCCCATTCCACTGTATATAAGCCAACTCAACATAGCAGACACAAATTCACCACAACACTTCAAATCAGTAGTCATTCCTGCACAGCAATTGTTCTCCATACACCCCATTAGTAACGCTGTCATAATAAGTATGGCATACTCTTCCCGGTGCAAATCGGGCAATTTCACCAGCAAGAGACCCCAGTACAGGCAGCCAGTACCCAGCCAGAGAAGTAGCTTTCAATGAGAATTCACCTTTCATTCCAGGTTTTAGCCAACTTCTAAACATTATACTGTGTACAGTATAAATTAATATTTTTTTTTATTAAGCAACCCATATTTCAACCATTTACATATTAGAATGGATTGCAAGCTGGCTAGAAAACAGAAAACAAAGTAGGGGTTAAGCGTAGTTACTCATACTGGCAAAAGGTGGGAGGTGGTGTTTCACAGGGGTCGGTGCTGGGACCACTGTTGTTCACAATTTACATTAACGATTTGGATTCGGGAATTGGAAGTACCATCTCAAAATTTGCAGGCGACACCAAATTGGGGGCTGTAGTTAATACAAAGGAAGAATACGTCAAAATACAAGAGGACATTAATAAACTTGCAGAATGGGCATGTAATTGGCAAATTAATTTCAATATAGATAAGTGTGTGGTGATGCATTTTGGTAGGAAGAATAAGGAGGCCACATACTGCTTGGATAATAAGAGTCTAAATGGGGTACAGATACACAAATCACTAAAAGTAGTGACACAGGTTAAAAAGGCAAAAAAAAGGCAAATCAAACACTATGGTTCATTTTTATAGGGATAGAGTTGAAAAGCAGTTATGTTAAACTTGTATAGAACCTTGGTTAGACCACGCTTGGAGTATTGTGCACAGTTCTGATCTTCATATCATAGAAAGGACGTAAGAGGCACTGGAGAGAGTGCAAAAAAGATTTACAAGGATGATACCAGGATTGAGAGGATACCCTGATCAGAAAAGGTTGAACAGGCTGGGGCTCTTTTCTTTAGAAAAGAGAAGGCTGAGGGGAGACTTGACAGAGGTCTTTAAGATAATGATCGAGTTTGATCAGGCAGACGTAGAAAAAATGTTTCCACTTGTGGGCGGAGTCCAAAACTAGAGGTCATAAATATAAAATAGTCATTAATAAATCCAATTGGGAATTCAGGAGAAACTTCTTTACCCAAAGAGTGGTAAAAACATGGAACATGCTACCACAAGGAAATAGCACAGTCACATTTGTATGGCTGCAGTGTGTACCATCCACAGGATGCACTGCAGCAACTCGCCAAGGCTTCTTCGACAGCACCTCCCAAACCCGCCACCTCTACCACCTAGAAGAAAAAGGCCTAGGGCAGCAGGCACATGGGAACAACACCAACTCCACGTTCCCCTCCAAGTCACACACCATCCCGACTTGGAAATATATCACCGTTCCTTCATCGTCGCTGGGTCAAAATCCTGGAACTCCCTTCCTAACAGCACTGTGGGAGAACCTTCACCACACGGACTGCAGGCGGCTCAAGAAGGCGGCTCACCACCACCTTCTCAAGGGCAATTAGGGATGGGCAATAAATGCTGGCCTTGCCAGCGGCGCCCACATCCCATGAACGAATAAAAAAAAAATTTAAGGGGAAGCTGGATAAGCACATGGGGGAAAAGAATAGAAAGGTACCCTGATAGGGTTAGATGAAATAGGGAGGGAGGAGACTCATGTGGAGCATAAATGCCGGCATAAACCAGTTGGGCCGAATGGCCTGTTTCTGTGCTGTAGTTTCGATGTGACTAAGTTTTAGCCTTATTTACAGGAATTCCACTACATCATCAATCCTTGTTAACGCATACCAACTGGTTTGTTCTACAAGTACTTGATTCTGAAAGTGTATTGTAGACTAAATTGATAATTGGCACCATGCCTTTTTATTTGAACATGGGCCGGATTTTGCTGTGAAATCAAGGTGAGGCTAACAGCACTCAACGTTATTTATGCGCAAATTACACTGCAACTGCCAGCGAGCGCACATGCGCAGTTAAATGCGAAAATCCGGACGTTGTTGTCCGAGATGCGCCGCTCCTCGTAAACTGTGAGATAATGGCATCTCAGCGTCTGGCTCCACGTACATTCAAATGTATTGAACGACGTGAAATTCCTGTACTGACGTCATAGATACGGATTAAACTCACCACAAAAAGTTAGAGCTTGCCATTCAAGTCTAAGTGCCATTTTAATGCTGTGGTAAGTCTTAATTACTGTCAAACAACCTCGCTGGCACTGAAAATTAACCATCACAAGTGTGGAATTTCATTTCTTCAAGTATTAATTGTTGGAGATTTTAAAAATGTCAAATTTAAAACTAACATTTTTTTAAAAAACTTTTTCTTTGTCTATTTTTTTCTCTCTCTCTTAATCCAATCTTTCTTTCCCTCTCTATTTCTCTTTCTGTATCTGATTTGACATTGAATTCACCCACTCTAATTTACACTTCCTTCCCAGTCTTTGCGCTGTTAATTTCACAACCCTTCAATCTGATCAGGTATCTCCTTAACCAGTTGCTTGCCCTGTTCACTCAGGTCCCAGATGCCCTGTTTCCCTCGCTGTGACGTTATCAGCTCACATTTTCACCAACTTGCTCCTCGCACGTTCAGCGACTTTTACAAGTGTGGAGTCTCATTCCTTCAGCTTTTAATTATTGTTGGAGATTTTTTAAAAAAATGTAAATACTTTTTCTTTGTCTTTTATCTCTCTCCTAATCCAATCTTCCTTTTCCTCTCTATTTTGCTATCTGTACCTGATGTGACATTGAATTCAGTATTCCAACTTACACTTCCTGGTTCAGGCTCTGCGCTGCTCATTGGTTAAGGAGATAGATACACAGTTGCTTGCTCTTATCACACGAGTCCCAGGTGCCCTGTAGAGGGCGCTGTGCCGTTTGGTTGACAGCAACTTACCGTGGAAAACCCCACAGAAAGACTAGTGAATGGCTGGCACCGTTCGTTCGCCGCTCACAGCAAAACCTGGCCCAATTACTTTTTAAACATACACTCATTCATCTGAAGAGTTTTAAAAGTCCACTTATCTTGCTTAATTCAGCCAGCACTATTTCTCTCCATCCTGTCTGGATGTGATGGAACTGCCTGGAAAAATAAGGTTATAACCACACATGCACAGGACAGCTACATAAACACAATAACATAAAATTCCATACTTGAGATTTGGCCTGCTCTTACATCCAGATAACGTGTATAATTATTTTATCATGGACTTCGCTACCCACGTCACCTGCTCACAACAGCCTTACGTATGAGGAAGATCATAATAGATCCATCCAGAACAACCCTATACCCCTCCCATTGTAGAAACTAGAATCTAGTTGTTTTGTAAATGGTTCCAGAATTTTAATCTACTATACTGCCCACATTTCCATTCCAAGTGTTGATGATTCTTTGCATGAAGAACCTCCTTATTGCAGTCCTAAAGTTATATTTTAGTAGTTTGAAAGTGTGTCCTCTTGTCCTACACCCAATGTTTAATTTCAAGTATTCCAGATTACCATACCATTTGCTATCCTGTGTACCTCTAAAATCACCTCTCAGATGCCCCTTTTCCAGGGTGAAAAGCCTAAGTCTTTCCAATCTTTCCTCATAGCTTGGACTGTTGACACTTGGGATCAGCCTTGTGGCTCTTCTCTGCTCTGCCTCCAGTGCTTGAATGTGTCCTTTGTTTCTCAGCAACCATACTGGACACAGTAAAGAAAGATGACGAACTTGCATTTATATGGCGTCTTTCACGACCTCATGTCCCAAAACGCTTTACAGCCAATGAGATACTTTTGAAGTGTAATCACTGTTGTAATGTACTCATGTTAAACTTGCTCACTGTGGTCACTGTCCCCCCAGGGGGAGCTACAACTTCCATTTCTTGTACATTGTCTGGGTATTCACAAATACCAAGTCAAGATGACACACTGCCTCTCGTGGCTTCCCTTATCTACTGAGTGATGAAGCAGTTATGCAGTACATTAACCAACTCTGATTCTGGACCACTTGGGTTTTCCCAATTCATACTGGGTCAATTAAAATCTCCCATTAAAATAGAATTACATAGAATTGTATAGAATTTACAGCACAGAAACAGACCATTCGGCCTAACTGGTCCATGCCGGTGTTTATGCTCCACACGAGCCTCCTCCTACTCCTCTTCATCTAACCGTATCAGCATACCCTTCTATTCCTTTCTCCCTCATGTGTTTATCTAGCTTTCCCTTAAATGCATCTGTGCTATTCACCTCAACTACTCCATGTGGTAGCGAGTTCTACATTCTAACCACTCTCTGGGTAAAGAGGTTCCTCCTGAATTCCCTATTGCATTTATTGGTTAGTATCATATTTATGGCCCTTAGTTTTGGACTCCCCCCACAAGTGGAAACATTTTCCCATGTCTACCCTATCAAACCCTTTCATAATCTTAAAGACCTCGATCAGGTCACATCTCAGTCTTCTCTGTTCTCGCACACTGTTCTTATCTCTTCATAGAGCAAATTGTCCTCCTTCCTGTGTTGACCTGATGGTCTGTAGCCCCGAGAGTTAACGCGGATTTTTTCACATTCGAGGTTTCTAACCCGAGTACTCTATTCTGTAGATTAACCCCTCCCACAGGATCAACCGCATTTACCTCTCACTTGTCCCTGACATACAAGGGTGTACCATCTCCTTTTCTGAACATACCATATCCCTGAATATTAACTTCATTTCCATCTTCTGAACTTAGCCATGTTTCTGATATTCCCACTACATCATAGTTCCCTACTGCAACAATCACCTCCAGTTCTGTCATCTTATTTCTAATGCTGCTGGGGTTCATATATAAGTGTCTAAATGTAGATTTGCCTCTCTTCATTCCACCCCCCCCATCGCCGCCGCCCCCCCCCGCCGCCCCCCAATGTTAGCTTCTCTCTGGGCTCCTGTACGTGTGCCTCTCACGATTACTGTGTCCATATCCACCTGCTGACTAGATTCTACCCTACAAATCAATCCCATCTGGGATCTGATTATCACCTTTCCCTCTCGCTCGCCCCTCCCAATCTATCTAGTTCAAATGATTTTCACTTGCTGCCTCAATGCTCCTATTTGATTAAGGTGCAGCCCATCTTTCCTGTACCAGTCCTTTTTATTCTGATAGCGTTCCCAGTTATTTACAAAGGGTAGCATTGTTACTTTGACATCAGCTTGCCAGCCATTTATTTACATCCTTAGTTTTATTAGTGAGCTACTCCCTTTCTTAAATATTGGAAATACACCAAAGAACACTATTTTGCCTGAAGACTCAATCCTCATGTTATGTGCCTTTTAAAGCCCTTATGCTATTTCTCTCTGTCATTTACTCCTACATGAGCTACCACCACAGGACCTGGTCCTAATTCCTTCAGTGTCCCTTCTAACCTTGCCTTAATGTTCTAATGTTCAGTTCTAGATCCAGATAGGCAGCTGACCATCCCGTGGCCCTTGTCTTTCCAGTACACATGACTATCTATCTTCCTGAGCAGGGAATCACCTACAACCACAGTTCTTGTGACCTACAAATCGCATCTCTTATTGAATGCCTTCTGGAAGTCCATATAAATAACATCCATAGACATTCCCTATCTACCACATTAGTAACTCCTCAAAAAATTCAGCTAGGTTAGTTAGACAAGACTTACCCTTTACAAATCCATGCTGACTCTCTCTGATCAGTTCATATTTGTCCAAGTGCTCAGTCACACTGTCACTAATAACAGGTTCTAATAACTTCCCCACAACAGATGTTAGACTAAGAGGTATATAATTTCCTGGTTTCTCGCTCCCATCCTTCTTAAATACCGGAGTGACATTGGCAAATTTCCAATCCAAGGGGACAATTCCTGAATCAAGAGAGTTTTGAAAGATCATGACTAAAGCATGTTGTTTGTAAGCAATCCACAACAAAACACCTCTTAATTTCCAAAAATGTTGCTTCTATCAAATACTGCCCTCTCAATCTCGTTTCTCCTCTTTGCCTTCATGTATGCATACATCATCTCTGGTCTGTGCATCTTGATTTTGCTGCTTAATGGTGTCCCTTTTGATTTTTGCTTCTTCAGGCATCCTTTCTAATATTGGCTTCCTTAAGTGGACTCTCAATACCTACAGCTTAACACTCTCAATAAACATCAAATTATTTTTCAGTTGCTGTGCCTTTAAAACATATTGCTGCCTGTGCTGCTCTTTTGGTTTTAAAAAAACATGATTTTTACTCAACTTTATTTACCTGAGCATTGACTTGTATGCTGGAGCTTTATAGAGAGGCGTTCTCTCACCGTGAGGTATTTCAATGTTTTGTCACCAGTCCTGCTTTAATTACTTACCAATACTGATAGGTCCCATTGAAGACTATTAGATAATTCCAGATTTAACAATCTTCAGTGTCTATCCACTTGGGTGCTTTTAAATTCTTTTGTAGTCATGGGAACCCTTCAAATTGATCCCCTTCTTTAGAGAACACCAAACTAACATAAGGAATCAAGCAGTAATCTTCAATATCTTTTTAACACTCAATCCCACTTTCAATAGCTGTAGCTGCAGTCCGCCCACAAGTAAAAAAAGGAGCCATGGTGGAGTTGTGTTGCTGATCTAGAGATGATTTTATTTCAGAAATGCGAGCAATCATGCCACCATAATGCTAGACTGAGGAATACAACTCATTTAAAAATATTCTTAAGTATTCTAAATAAGTTATTCTAAAAGGAGCAATTCTGTTAAGTTGGAAGTGTATTTTTGTTTTTAATATTAAGAACTATAAATAGATGTTTTGCCAATTTAAGAAAAAGGCCTCAGGCAGAGGAGTGTAAACAAACCACAGGATTCCTGATAATTAGAGCTTTCTGCAGTTATACTATGTTTAAATATGAAATGGTAAGATAAATATGTACACACATTATCTGGGCTTTTTTTTTTTAAGTTACTGTACAGGTTCAAAAGTTCCACCAATTGGATGTAATTCTCTTGCAATAAACTCTCTTGAAAATTCAAAAATTACAAAATTCAATAAGGAGAAAAATCTGATGGACCCATCAGCAATGACCCATGTTACTTCAACAGCACTTCCCTGCTTTACAACCTCGACCACCGAGAAGAACAAGAGCAGCAATGCTGTGGGAACGCCATCACCTCCAAGCTCTCCTCCAAGTCACACAGCATCCTGACTTGGACATATATAACTGTTCCTCCATCACGGCGAGGTCAATTATCCTGGAATTCCTCACGTAGCACCACTGTGGGCGTAACATCACCACACGAACCGTAGCGGTTCAAGGAGGAGGCTCACCATCACCTCCTCAGGGCAGCTTGGCAAATGCGGCCTTGCCCGCGTCACCCACATCCTGAGATCAAACGGTCAGAATAGCAAGGACATTAAAGCCATAGAAAGGGTACAATGAAGATACACCAGGATGATGCCAGAGATGGAAACTGTAGCTTTGAGGAGATGATTGAGATACTGGGACCATTTCCACTGGAGCAGAGAAGGCTAGGAGAAGATTTCAAAGAATTTTTAAAAAAAATTATTAAGGGTTTTGATAGAGTGAATAGGGAAAAAACATTTCTTCTAGTTGGAGAGTCAGTGACAAGGGATCAAGTTAAAACGGTCACCAAGACAGCGAGGAGAGGCGCTAGGAGAAGTTTCTTTATGCAGGCGGCTTTGTGAATGCTTTGCCACAGGGTGTGTTTGAGGCAGAGATCACTGCATTTTTTTCAACGGCAAAATTGTAAAATATTTGAAGAGGAAGGTACAGTACTATGGGGAAGGAGCAAGGCAGTGGGAATAGTTTTGGATTGCTCTAGTGAAGAGCTAGTACATAAACGATGGGCCAAATGGCTTCCTTCTGTGCTATCAAATTCTACGGTTAAGTCAGCTGCTTCAAGTTTTCTGCAGTCCAGAGAGCCACACTTGAAGTGATTTGTTCACTGGCTGTAAAGGACAAGGCAGCATCCACCCGACAAATTCCAGCAACCAGCCAGTCCCAACCAATGCAAAGGCAACCAAGGTGATCTCTCTGCAAGAATTTCAGCATGGGATACTTGGAAAACTTCAGTTTAGGTGCACCTCATCATCAGCAATCAGACAGTTAAGGTAACAAATGCAGTCGTGGCTCCCAAGTTTGCTTGAGGCTACAGTCACCTGACCTTGGCTTCTCCTCCCCATATCTCTCTCTCTGTGTCGTGGACTGTCAGGATCTTAAAAATTAAGTATATAACTAAAAGGACTTGACTCTATTATGGATCCATTCCAAGACAACTCTCAAAGGCTTGCAAGTGTTTCCCAGAGATGCCATACCAACAAATTGGCAAAAAAAAAGGCTCAAATAACCATTTAAAAAGAAAAAGGAAAGACCTTCATTTATATAGTGCCTTTCACGACCTCGGGATGTCCCGAATGGCTTTACAGCCAATGAAGTACTTTTGAAGTGTAGTCGTTGCTTTAATGTTGGAAACACGGCAGCCAATTTGCGCACAGCAAGGCCCCACAAACAGCAATGTGATAATGACCAGACAATCGGGATTTTTAGGTGTTGGTTGAGAGATAAATATTGGCCGGACAACGGGGACAACTCTTCTGCTCTTCTTCGAAATGGTGCCGTGGGATCTTTTATGTCCACCTGAGGGGGTAGACGGGGTCTCGGTTTAAGCTCTCGTAGGAAAGATGGCACCTCCAGCCACCCCCAGATAGATCTCCCAGGTTTATGACCGACCAAACCACTGTAATACCATAGCCCAAGAAATTAAATCCCCTTTTTTCCCTCAGTATTGCACTGGAGTGTCAGCCTAGATTTTGTGCTCAAGTCTCGAAAGTGGGACTTAATTCCACAACCTTCTGACTCAGAGGCGAGAGTGCTACCACTGAGCCATGGCTAACTTAACTGTTAAGTTACCAATCAAAAGACAATTGACTAAGTGTGAATGAGTCAATTAGTAGTAAAAAAAATACCAATGAGGAATGAGTAACTAGAGTAAAACTAAGTCCCCAAAATTGCGAGTCCTGCGATGCGATCCACCACCAGATGTTTGGCTTATACAGCTGGCAGAGCTAAGTCCCAAACTCCAACCACCTCCAGGTTTATGACCGACCAAACCATTGTATTATCATAGCCCAGGAAATTAAATGCCTTTTTCTTCCCCCCCTCAAAGCTGCTTATTTACAAACAATCAACTACAACAAACTCAATCAAATCACTCAAATTTCTTCACATCCTTTTTAACTTCCATTTCCTTTTTCATTCAGGCCAATATTTCATTCTTCATTTAAGTTAGTACTAGAAATAACATTTATAATGTAAGAAAGAAATATATAATTCTGAAAAAAAGTCATTAAATGTAACCAAAAAATTCATTTTTTAATGTTAGCAATGCTTGCAAAAAGTTTTCCTCCTGTAGATCTGTCCTTTGGGTCCCCATTTGCACACTTCATCTGGGCCCGAGTGTTGGAGATTTCCAGCTGCTGTGGATAAGCGTGTGTGTTTTGGAAAGAATCATGCAACATGGGGTTGTTTTCACCCTGCTTCAAATAGAACATTTGCAAGTGACAGCTGTTTTGTTTTATTCGTTTATGGGATGTGGGCGTTGCTGGCAAGGCCAGCATTTATTGCCCATCACTAATTGCCCTCGAGAAGGTGGTGGTGAGCCGCCTTCTTAAACCGCTGCAGTCCGTGTGGTGAAGGTTCTCCCACAGTGCTGTTAGGAAGGGAGTTCCAGGATTTTGACCCAGCAACGATGAAGGAACGGCGATATATTTCCAAGTCGGGATTGTGTGTGACTTGGAGGGGAACGTGCAGGTGCTGTTGTTGCCATGCGTCTGCTGCCCTTGTCCTTCTAGATGGTAGAAGTCGCGGGTTTTGGAGGTGCTGTCAAAGAAGCCTTGGCGAGTTGCTGCAGTGCATCCTGTGGATGGTGCACACTGCAGCCACAGTGCGCCGGTGGTGAAGGGAGTGAATGTTTAGGGTGGTGGATGGGGTGCCAATCAAGCGGGCTGCTTTGTCCTGGATGGTGTCGAGCTGCTTGAGTGTTGTTTGAGCTGCACTCATCCAGGCAAATGGAAAGTATTCCATCACACTCCTGACATGTGCCTTGTAGATGGTGGAAAAGCTTTGGGGAGTCAGGAGGTGAGTCACTCGCTGCAGAATACCCAGCCTCTGACCTGCTCTTGTAGCCACAGTATGTGTGTGGCTGGTCCCGTTATGTTTCTGGTCAATAGTGACCCCCAGGATGTTGATGGTGGGGGATTCGGTGATGGTAATGCCGTTGAATGTCAAGGGGAGGTGGTTAGATCTCTTGTTGGAGATGGTCATTGCCTGGCACTTGTCTGGCGCGAATGTTACTTGCCACTTATCAGCCCAAGACTGGATGTTGTCCAGGTCTTGCTGCATGCAGGCACGGACTGCTTAATTATCTGAGGGGTTGCGAATGGCACTGAATACTATGCAATCATCAGCGAACATCCCCATTTCTGACCTTATGATGGAGGAAAGGTCATTGATGAAGCAGCTGAAGATGGTTGGGCCTAGGACACTGCCCTGAGGAACTCCTGCAGCAATGTCCTGGGGCTGAGATGATTGGCCTCCAACAACCACTACCATCCTCCTTTGTGCTAGGTATGACTCCAGCCACTGGAGAGTTTTCCCCCTGATTCCCATTGACTTAAATTTTACTAGGGCTCCTTGGTGCCACACTCGGTCAAATGCTGCCTTGATGTCAAGGGCAGTCACTCTCACCTCACCTCTGGAATTCAGCTTTGTTGAGCATTGCGAGAAAGTGGTGCAAAAATCAAAACACTTTTTTTCAAGTTCATTTTTATCATAGAATCATAGAAAGGTTAAAGCACAGAAGGCGGCCATTCAGCCCATCGAGTCCGCACCAGCTTTATGCAAGAGCAATTCAGCCAGTCCTACTCCCCCGTCCTATCCCCGTAGCCCTGCAATTTTTTTCCTTTCAAGTACTTATCCACTTCCCTTTTGAAGGCCATGATTGAATCTGCCTCCACCATCCCCTCAAGCAGTGCATTCCAGATCCTAACCACTTGCTGTGTAAAAAAACTTTTCCCTCATGTCACCTTTGGTTCATCTGCCAATCACCTTAAATCTATGCTCTCTGGGTTCTTGACCCTTCCGCCAATGGGAACAGTTTCTCTCTGTCTACTCTCTCTAGACCCTTTATGATTTTGAATACCTCTATCAAATCTCCTCGCAACCTTCTCTGTTCCAAGGAGAACAACCCCAACTTCTCCCGTCTATCCACTTAACTAAAGTCTCTCATCCCTGGAATCCTTTGAGTAAATCTCTTCTGCACCCTCTCTAAGGCCTTCACATCTTTCCTAAAGTGTGGTGCCCAGAACTGGACACAATACTCCAGTTGTAGCCGAATCAGTGTTTCATAACAGTTCATCAAGCCTCCTTACTCTCTGCCTCCATTTATAAAGCCCAGGTTCACATATGCTTTTTTAACCGCTTTCTCAACCTGCCCTGCCACTTTCAACAATTTGTGTACATATACCCCCAGATCTCTGTTCCTTTATCCCTTTTAGAATTGTGCCCTTTAGTTTATATTGCCTCCCTCATTCTTCCTACCAAAATGCATCACCTCGCGTTTTTCTGCGTTAAATTTCATCTGCCACATGTCCGCCCATGCCACCAGCTTGTCTATCACTATCCTCCTCACTGTTCACTACCTTTCCAAGTTTTGTGTCAACTGGAAATTTTGAAATTGTGTCCTGTACACCCAAGTCCATGTCATTAACATATAATCAAAAAATGCAGTGGTCCCAGCACTGACCCCTGGGGAACACCACTGTACACCTCCTTCCAGTCCGAAAAACAACTGCTCACCACTATTCTCTGTTTCCTGTCACTTAACCAATTCTGTATCCATGTTGCTACTGCCCCCTTTATTCCATGGGCCGCAATCTTGATGATAAGCCTACCATGCGGTACTTTATCAAACGCCTTCTGAAAGTCTATCCTCTGTTACCTCATCCAAAAACTCTATCAGGTTAGTTAAACACGATTTGCCTTTAACAAATCCGTGCTGGCTTTCCCTAATCAATCCACACTCATCCAAGTGACTGCTAATTCTGTCCTGGATTATCGTTTCTAAAAGTTTCCCCACCACTGAGGGTAAACTGACTGGCCTATGATTGCTGGGTTTATCCTTACACCTTTTAAAACAGATTAAGTCATTAAATAAAAATTCTGTGCTAATGGTGTTGTTTACATCACGGAGGGGAGCTGATGTTTGCACAGGGGACAGAGGAGTGTTGATGCTGATCTCTGACATTGTGACTGAAGTCAGCCAGCCGGTTGGGCACACACCATGGTTAATGACTATCTAATCAGGTGGTCATTGGAACAGGATTAGGCCATTCAGCCCCTCGAGCCTGTTCTGTCATTCAATGAGATCATGGCTGATCTGTATCCTAACTCCATTTACCCACCTTGGCTCCATATCCCTCAATACCCTTGGGCTAGCAAAAATCTATCGATCTCAGATTTAAAATTATTAAATGAGCTAGCATCCACTGCTTTTTATGGGAGAAAGTTCCAAACTTCTACCACCCTTCGCGTGAAGAAGTGTTTCCTAACTTCTCTCCTGAATGGCCTGGCTCTGATTTTAAGGTCATGTCCCCTAGTCCTAGACTCCCCCACCAGCGGAAAAAGTTTCTATCTCCCTATCAATTCCTTTCAAAATCCTAAAAACCTCAAGCAAATCACCCTATAACTATCTATATTCCAGGGAATACAAGCCTAGTCTATGTAATACTCCTCATAATTTAACCCTTGGTGCCCTGGTAACATTTCTAAGGTGCAGTGCCCAGAACTGTACATAGTACTCAGATGTGGCCTAACCAGGGCTTTGTATAGCTGTAGCAAAACTTCCTCCCCTTAATGGAGATTTGACAGTGGGAGAACCTCCTCCCCAAACAGAACTACACCAAAAACTACAGATACAGAGTGGGAGATAAGGGGAAGAAAAAATACCTTTTACAATCATGTTAAATTATGAAGAGGAAGAAGAGAAAGAAACTTGAGCAAATACTGCAAAGCTACTGTGCGAGCTACAGTAAGAGAATTCATATTTTATGATGTAAATAACTGGAAAAGCAAGAGGTTTGCAGCAGGGAAGGACACGCGAAGTTTCCTGCACCTCAAGCAAGTTTTGTAACGTGATAGGTAAATAGCATTGTAAATATTAATGACATCGTTGAGGCCTGTATTTTTCAGTACGAGTGAAGTGTGTAACTTTTTTTAACCTCGAGTCAGTCATGTGATATACTGATCCAGTAAATTTGCTGTTGTCACATTTAGGCTGGAGCAGAACCATGGTAAACATTAGAGATTGCATTCTAGGTTTCGGACTATCACGAGCATCACCTTAGCTGATCTTCTGGTTTAATGTAAGCTGTACCATTGAATTCAGAAGTCTTTGACCATGAAATAAGGATTTAAACCTAAATCAAGGGTCACTTGGCATCTCTGCCTAAAATTTATTGCAGTTTTAATTCAGTTATCTACAGACTGCCTCTATAGGGATGAGGTACTTATCACAATGAAACAATTTGTGAAAGTAAAAAAAATCAACTGCTTGCCAGACCCACATGGATATCATAATTTAACAGACTTATAGTGCTTGCGTTGATACTGTGATAGCTTTTCCTTGATAAGAGTGGGAAGGTCCACAATAGAATTTTTACAAAAATTAACACTACTTTCTGGCATTTATTGTTGGCAAATCTGGCTTTAGTGCCAAGAAAATCTCAAACACTTGCACCTTTAAGGTAAGAGTTAAATCTACACGATTTGTTTTATGTACATGATATCCAGGTTTTATTATGTAAAGTATTGAAAACAGTTTACCTAGTAATGGCGGGTCCAACTGAGACCATCAAAAGCACAACACTCTATGCTTGGAAGGCAGAATGAGCAGCTGCAAACATTTTATACATTGCGAATGAGTGCTCAGAAACAACTCTTTTGGTAAGGTCTGTACTTTGTAGAAGGCTGAGTATACAGTACAACTGTAACATTGATGCAAAGTGGTTGCATTTTGTACCAATGCTGAAGCTGCAGTGTACGGAATCAGGGCCCCACCTGACTGGGGAGGAGTGTAGCGATACACTCTGCTCCAGATCAATTCTTACTAAACTACTGGCCAAAAAGATGCTCCTTCTCAGTGAGATCATATCTCCAACTACAGCCAAACTGGAAGTATTAATTTGTTAAAGCAGAAAGGATCTTCTTTAAATATAAGGGTCAAATATTTAAATATTGGAGACTGGAAAATGTATTCTAGTTTGACAGGAAAAACAGAACAAGGAGAAGGACAGAAAGCACAAATTAACAGTTATTCCACTTTAAAGAACAACTTCATGACCAACTGCATGTCTGACAAATTAGCAATGACACTTTACATAAAAGAAAAACTGAGATTTTGTATATACATCAGGGAGACAAATTTGATGGGGATTAATGTTGTCTTAACTTGCAAAGAGTTAAAATAAAAAGTTTAATTCATTTTAAAACGCAAAACACAGCGATATGCTAGTTACATTCCAAATTCATGTCACAGACACAGAATCAATTAAGAGCCCAAATTAATTGATGAGAAACAGTATGAAACCATCTCGAAGAGGTACTTTCACACTGTCTTCATTTCATAGCTTTGAAATTTAAAATGACAGTTTAAAAAGCTCCCAACCAGTCAACTTTGAGTTTCTAATGCTAGTAACAAACAAACAGGACAGTCTGTTCTTCAAGATAAAACATTTCTCCAGCAAATGTACTCCAAAGTACACAGCTCAGCACGGGGTTGAACAAGATCGTCAATTACCACTAGCCTGGAAAATAGCTAATGTTCTCATTTTAGAGGTCGGAAGCTGATCCCAAGAATTGCTGGCTTGCTAGACTCCAAAGTATAGATGTTAAGTCATTATGAAGAAAACAATTATAAACAACTTTACAAGGCAGTGCCTGAAGTCAATGTGGAAGAAAGAAAGAAAGGAAGTCGGAAAGAGAGAAAAAGATAAAAGTGAAAAAGAAAAGAGAAAGAGAGGGAGAAAGAAATAAAGAGAAAAAAGAGAGGGAGGGAAAGCGAGAGAAAAGAGAGAAAGATGCGTTTATATAGCACCTTTCACGAACTCGGGATGAAGTGCTCTACAGCCAACAAAGTGCTTTTGGGGTGTAGTCACTGTTGTCATGTAGGAAAAGCAAAGCCAATTTGCACACAGCAAGGTGATAACGGCCGGATAATCTTTTTTTAGTAATGTTGGTTGGGGGATAAATATTGGCCAGGACACCGCGGAGAACTCCCCTGCTCTTCTTGGAAGTAGGGCCATGGGATCTTTTACGTCCGCCTGAGGGGGCAGTCGGGACCTCGGTTTAACATCTCATCCGAAACGCTGCACCTCCAACCGTGCAGCACACCCTCAGTACTGCGTTGGAGTGTCAGCCTAGGTTTCGTGCTCAAATGCCAAGAGTGGGACTTGAACCCACAACCTCTGACTCAGAGGCGAGAGTACTGCCACTGAGCCACAGCTGACACCAAAGCAAGTCACACACAATAAATTGAAGATTTAACAGAATTGATAGATGATAAATATGCTGGATGTTTGATGTCTTACTTTGAGAAGACAATGGGGTGGATTTTTAACCAGGAGTGTGTTTTGGGAGAGGCAAGCAACAGCAGAGGCCCAGACTCTCCTTATGGGTTACGGAGAAGCACTTGTTTAATGGGCTATTGAAATGCCATCGGTGTTCTGATGACATTATAGGACCTGATTAGCATGTATTAACGAGGCTCCCGCCTAAGTCAGGCAGGGACCTCGGCCACCTAAAGAAAGGGTCCAGTGAGTGAGCGGAAATCGAGCAGGAAAGGGGCTTCAAGTCTTTGCACAGTTATTTTAACAGGTCTATTACAAAATGGTTTACATTTGTTCACGTTCTAAGAAAAGTGTCAACCGTAGCAATCTTTTGGACGAAAAATAAAGCAGCACAAGTTTAGAGAGGGGCTTGTAAATGTTCAGTAGTTGAGAGGCAGAAAAGATGAAAAGACTAAAGTAGAGGCTGGAGTCACAGAGCAGGACCTGGACCTGGAGCAGCCAATCGCAGAATAAGGAACAACTTGGTAGACAGCCAGCTCGTATGCAACCAACTAGCCCACAATCACCAGGGGACTCAAGTCCCCCAGCTTACAATGGCAAGAGCAGGAGGAGTAGGAGCAGCACCCGAGTGGGAGAAGCGTCAGAACTGAGAGCAGAGTTTTCAATACAAACTATCCCGAGTACAGGATGCTCAAACTACTCTCATGGCACAGTTGCTTGGCGAGTTGCTGCAGTGCATCCTGTGGATGGTACACACTGCAGCCACTGTGCGCCGGTGGTGAAGGGAGTGAATGTTTAGGGTGGTGGATGGGGTGCCAATCAAGCGGGCTGCTTTGTCCTGGATGGTGTCGAGCTTCTTGAGTGTTGTTGGAGCAGCACTCATCCAGGCAAGTGGAGAGTATTCCATCACACTCCTGACTTGTGCCTTGTAGATGGTGGAAAGGCTTTGGGGGAGTCAGGAGGTGAGTCACTCGCTGCAGAATACCCAGCCTCTGACCAGCTCTTGTAGCCACAGTATTTATATGGCTGGTCCAGTTAAGTTTCTGGTCAATGGTGACCCCCCAGGACGTTGATGGTGGGGGATTTGGCAATGGTAATGCCTTTGAATGTCAAGGGGCGGTGGTTAGACATTCTCTTGTTGGAGATGGTCATTGCCTGGCACTTATCTGGCACGAATGTTACTTGCCACTTATCAGCCCAAGCCTGGATGTTGTCCAGGTCTTGCTGCATGCGGGCTCGGACTGCTTTATTATTTGAGGGGTTGCGAATGGAACTGAACACCGTGCAATCATCAGCAAACATCCCCATTTCTGACGTTATGATGGAGGGAAGGTCAATGATGAAGCAGCTGAAGATGGTTGGGCCTAGGACACTGCCCTGAGGAACTCCTGCAGCAATGCCCTGGGGCTGAGATGATTGGCCTCCAACAACCACTACCATCTTCCTTTGTGCTAGTCCACCTTCAAAAAACTTGGGAGAGGCAATGGGGAACGTGTGAAAGACACGAATATACGGTTCAGATCACAAGGGGTACTATCATTGCAATTTTACTATCGTAAAGTTAGATATTGGGTAGTTAGGTACACCTTCAGCGCAAGACACTCAGGCAATTCAGGTCTTGCCTTAGATAATCTCTCAGATACAGCAGTAATGGTGACAAAATGGCCTGAGCACCCCTGAGTTAAAGAGGGGTGAAAAATCAGCCCAAGTTCCCCATTCCCGGTCATTGTTCAGTGCCTCTGCTGGAAAGCAGCTGCTTATTGGTATCAGTTGAGGATAGGGTTACCAACTCTGGTGGGAGGCATTCCTGGAGGTTTGATCATGTGACATTCTGACCATGTGATGCCTGATCAAGTAGGGGGAGAAAGGGAAGGGGAGGAAACCTAGGGCGGGGGAGGAAACCGTGGAACCCCCCCCCCCGCCACCATTTCAGAGTCCCTCCCCCATGCTGACACCCCAGCTCTCTCCCTACTGCACTCCATGTGGTCACGGCTTTCTGCGGCAGTGGTCTGGTGACGTCATTGAGCCAGTGATGTCACAGAGTGGGGGAGGGGGGGGGGGAGGGGTGGGCCATGCAGTGCAGCGGGAAATTTAAATCGCTGGTCTCCCAGACTGCTGGAGGCAGAGCTCGGGGAAGGAACCCCCGATTCTGGAAAACTCCCGATCATTCCGGGAGGGTTGGAAACCCTAGCTGAGGGTAAGACTGGACTTATTGTGATGTCTTCCTACCTACTGGTCATTGATTAGCTCGACAGTACTCACTATCTGAGATTACACAAGGAGGGTATACACTTGGGCAAGAGGCCACGGTATCATACTCCAGCATCTGTCAGCATCTTCAGGAAAGGAGAGAAGATGATTTATAAAATAAAACACAACCATTGGTAATAATGCACCTACATGGAAATAAACTACAACAATCCCAAAAGGCACTTAAAGTTTTCCAAGAATACAATGCTGTGTTGAATTTATATGTTAAGAAGATATACAGATATAAGTCTACAGCTTCTTATACTGGTACCGCACAAAAGTCTTGCAAGTCAGAAATGTTCTGATAAAAATGTGCAGGCAGGCAAAATAACAGAGAATGGTTTATTGTTTGAGTATAAAAAGCTCCATTGGATACCATCCACCTTTTAGACAAAAATAAGAACACACATCATTTTCAGAGAGATCTGTTGTTTGGTAGAAACTTGGCACTCATCAATACAAAACTACTTCTGTGGATTATTTTCGATGACTGTTTAGTTTTGATTCTTTTTCCTCTCCTCCGCCTTCCCCCATAAAAAAGAGTGAACACACAATTCACAAGTATATATATGAAATTTGAAAGATTAGCAATATTCATAAGAATCCTCTATAAAAGCATTAGAGATTGTGCACGTCATTGCTAAAACAGTCAATATAATGGGCCATAATTTGCTGTAGCAGGGCATCTGACGGCATCTGCCATTAGTTAGACTTGCCCTTGAACGTTTTAGGTTTTTTAATTTTTTTGCATAGCAAGTTGCTGAAAGTGAGAGCTGATAACGTCGCAGCGAGAGAAACAGGGCATCTGGGACCTGAGTGAACAGGGCAAGCAACTGTGTATCTCCTCAATCAGATTAAAGGATTGTGAAATTAATAGCACAAGGACTGAGAGGAAGTCTAAATTAGAGTGGGTGAATTCAACGTCAAATCAGGTAGACAAAGAAAAAGAGAGGGAAAGAGTAGATTAAGAGAGAGTGGGAAAAAAAAGACAAAGGAAAAAAAATACATTTTAAATAAAACCTCCAACAATTAATACCTGAAGGAACGAGACTCCATACTTGTAACAGTTGAACTTCAGTGCCAGAAATGTTGATTGGCAGTAATTAACAGTTATCACATCGTTAAAAGGGTACTCACACTGGAATGGACAAGAATTAACTTGTGGCGAGTTTAGTTCCTATCTACCGCGCAAATCGAATCATAGAAAGTTACAGTACAGGAGGCAGTCATTCGGCCCATCGTGCCCGTACCAGCCGGAAAAAAAGCTATCCAGCTTCATCCTACTTTCCAGCACTTGATCTGTAGCCCTGTAGGTTACGGCACTTCAAGTGCACATCCAAGTACTTTTTAAATGTGATGAGGGTTTCTGCCTCTACCACCCTTTCAGGCAGTGAGTTCCAGACCCCCACCACTATCTGGGTGAAAACATTTCTCCCCAGCTCCCCTCTAATCCTTCTACCAATTACTTTAAACCTATGCCTCCTGGTCACTGACCCCTCTGCTAAAGGAAATAGGTCCTCCCTATCCACTCTATCTAGTCCCCTCGTAATTTGATATACCTCAATTAAATCTCCCCTCAGCCTCCTTTGTTCCAAAGAAAACATCCAGCCGATCCAAACTTTACTCATAGCTAAAATTCTCCAGCCCTGGCAACGTCCTCGTAAATCTCCTCTGGACCCTCTCTAGTGTAATCACATCTTTCCTGTAATGTGGTGACCAGAACTGTATGCAATACTCAAGCTGTGGCCTAACCTCCCTCAACTAATAAAGGAAAATATCCCATCTGCCTTTTTGAACCACCTTATCTCCCTGTCTGCTACCCTCAGGGATCTGGGGACATGCACTCCAAGGTCCCTTTGTTCCTCTACATCTCTCAGTATCCTCCCATTTATTGTGTATTCCCTTGCCTTCTTTGCCCTTCCCAAATGCATAACCTCACACTTCTCTGGATTGAATTCCATTTGCCACTTTTCTGCCCACCTGACCAGTCCATTGATATCTTCCTGCAGTCTACAGCTTTCCTCCTCACTATCAACCACACGGCCAATTTTTGAATCATCTGCAAACTTCTTGATCAAGCCCCCCCACATTCAAGTCCAAATCATTAATACATACCACAAAAAGCAAGGGACCTAGTACTGAGCCTTGCGGAACTCCACTGGAATCAGCCTTCCAGTTGCAAAAACACCCATCAACCATTACCCTTTGCTTCCTGCCACTGAGCCAATTTTGGATCCAACTAGCCACTTTCCCTTGGATCCCATGGGCTTTTACTTTTTTGACCAGTCTGCCACGTGGGACCTTGTCAAAAACCTTACTAAAATCCATGTAGACTACATCAAACGGATTACCCTCATCGACCCTCCTTGTTACCAGCTCAAAAAATTCAATCAAGTTGGTCAGACACGACCTTCCCTTAACAAATCCACGCTGACGGTCCTTGATTAACCCGTGCTTTTCGAAATGACGATTTATGTCGTCCCTCAGAATCGCTTCGGACAATTTGCCCACCACCGACATTAGACTGACCGGCCTATAATTACTCGGTCTATCTCTTTCTCCCTTTTTAAACAATGGATTATACAGCGATAACACAGCAACTTCACGCCGTTCAATGCATTTCAATGGTGAGGCAGACAGCGAGATGCCATTTTCGCAAAGCTAACGGCGCAGCGACGCAACTCGGACAGCAACTTTTTGATTTTTGAGTTTAACCGCGCATCTGCCCCTCGCCTGAAGTTGCTGTACCATTTGCACATAAATAACGACGAGCACCATTAGCCTCACTGTTATTTTGACAGGAAAATCTGGGCCAATATGACTAGGTAAGAGCAGACAGTATTAGAAAGGACAGAGAAGTCAATAAAAAATTCGAAAGTGCTTTTGCCTTGTCCATTCTGTTTTCTTTAACATTGGGATTGGCTACAGCACTAACTATTTAAAACAATAATTAAAGAAACAATGGTCAAGTCTCTCAATTTCCTCTCTATGATGAAAGACAACTATTGGTCAACATAAGAACTAGCAAAGGTTTTATTAGCACTCAAGAAATGAAAGTTTAGTTAAACAAGGAGTGGTCATCTTGTGCTTCAGAGTGAGGAAATGGCAGATGTTGAAGAAGTATTTTGCATCCAATTTTTTTTAAAACACAGGAAGGTGAAATAAGGAGTTAATGAAACTAAAGATAGAAATTAGTTGACAAGGAGATAATGGAGACACTAACCATAATTTTCCAAAGATCTTTGGAAATGGGACTGGAGGGTGGCAAATATTAAACCATGCTTAAGAAAGGGGCAAAGATCAGCCAGGAATTTATAGATCAGTTGGTCTTGCCTCAGTTGTGGATAAACTCTTACAGTACATTACACTGGATGAAAATGGTGAACAATTAAAGCCATGCGCTAAGCTTAAATCGCACAGATATGTAAAGTGCTTAACCAATAAAACTGAGGAATTCATCAGGCATAGATGAACCAAATACATTGGATGTTGTGCATATGGATTTTCAGAAGGCATTGGTAAAAAGTGTTACATAAGAGACTTTTTATGAAAATTAAGGTGCATGGTATGAAAGGGAGTGCAGCTGCACAGATTGGAGGAGGGCTGGGAGATAGAAAGCAAAAAGGTAAATGGATGGTTTTCAAATTGGCAGGATTGGGCGATGCATGCTCCAGGGACATGTGCATTGATGCAGGGTCGTATTCGGCACAGGAAAGGCATTTCACCACAGAGAGCAAGAATTATCGAGGACTACTCTTGTGAACCTACTGGCCAATTTAAAGCAGCATTGATGGATGTCAAGGAGCAGCTCACCTGCACCCTCAGTCAGGAATATGCCATGGTGCTGGGTCATATAATGCAACATTTTTAAAATGAAACCACAAGAACAAAACTTTCTAAATAAAATTTAATCAGTATGGGGAAAAATTTTGAATAAATCCAACAGCTAAAGCCTAATTCAAATCTCCCCTGCTGATACCTTAATTTTGAACAAATGAGAAATGGTGGCTTTAAATAACTAACCTGCAAATATTATTTCACTGTACTGCACTTATTCTTATACAAATATTTTAACAGTACCATATTGCTATCACATAATAGTATGATCAGCCAAGTCACACGATAAACCATCTACATCTGTAACGAGAAATCTATTGAATGCAGATTATAAATCTGGCATAAGTGAAGCAAATGACTCATTTCCAGATCTTCAGTGAAATCCAAGCCAAACTCTGCTTTCAAATGCCACGTTAACATGATTTTATAACCACAGATTCACAAACAGTCCATCTAAAGCAAACACCTTTCCTATCTTGACATTTATTCTAGTCTTATTTAATATGCATATTTCAACCATCATGGTCTTTCCCTCCAGAATTCCCTTCCCGAACCCATCTGCCTTGCTCTGTCTCTTGCCACCTTCAAAATCACCCTCAAAACTTACTACTTTGACCACCTTCCCGAACATTCCCCTGCTCTTGCTTGAAGTCTGATCTGTCCATTGGTGAGGGGCTTTGGGACATTTTTCTATATTAAAAATGCTATTCAAAATTGCATCAAACAGTAACTTGGAGTTAAAATACAATTGTCTGAAAGGTAAACAATTAAATGGATCTACTACACAAGCACTGTAAAATTCATAAATGTATATTCATTGCTTACTGCTGAAAAAGTGGTATTTGATACAGCAATTCTCTTGAAGCTTTTTCCCTCTTCCCTTCAACAACATCTATAGTGAATGCTGTGAAAATCACTTATAAAGCATAACCAAATGTTACCAACATTGGGCCAGATTTTGCTCTAAAAACAGTGAGGCCAACAACACTCACTGTTATTCATGTGCAAATCGGACGGTAATTTCCAGCGAGCGCACATACGCAGTTAAACGCGGAAATCCGGAAGTTGCTGTCCGAGATGCGCTGCCCCTCCGAAAGCTGCGCAATAATGGCATCTCGCTGTCTGACTCATCATTCAAATTTGTAAACAATTTTACGACACCAAGTTATAGTCCAGCAATTTTATTTTAAATTCACAAGCTTTCGGAGGCTACCTCCTTCCTCAGGTGAACGATGAGGAAGGAGGTAGCCTCCGAAAGCTTGTGAATTTAAAATAAAATTGCTGGACTATAACTTGGTGTCGTAAAATTGTTTACAATTGTCAACCCCAGTCCATCACCGGCATCTCCACATCATCATTCAAATGCACTGAATGGCGTGAAGTTCCTGTACTTACTTCATAGACACGGACTAAACTCACTGCAAAAAGTTAGGGTTTGTCCATTCCAGTGTAAGCACCCTATTAACAGTGTGGTAAGTCTTAATTACTGCCAAACCACCTTTCTGGCACTGAAAATTAACTTTTACAAGTGTCTCTTAATCCAATCTTTCTTTTGCTTTCTGCACCTGATGTGACATTGAATTCACTATTCCAACTTACACTTCCTGATTCAGTCTCTGTGCTGCTTATTAACGATTCTTCAATCTGATTGGTTAAAGAGACGCACAAGTTGCTTGCCCTGTCACACAGGTCCCAGATGCCCTGTAGGGGGCACCGCGCTGAATGGATCGCTAACTTGCAATAACTTGCCGTGCAAATCCCCATAGAAAGTCTACGAGCAAGTGCAAGTCCAACGAACTTCTCACACCGTTTGTTCGCCACTCACAGCAAATTCCGGCCCGTTGATTTGGCATAGACACCAATTGGTATGATGCGGAGAACCATTAATTTCACCAGCTCCACATTGCTGCATAATGTGTGTAAAAAGTGCAGTGTGGTTCAACAACTATTTAATGAGAACAAGTGAGTTTGTCCATTACTATAAAACAAAAAAGGTTTGGCCCATGTGCCAGTACCAATATGCTGCACTGTGGAGTCTTGGAACGTAGATTTATTTGCACAGTTCCTCATAGAAGTTACAGATCTTTAGGTTATCACAGGAGATGACAAGCACAGGTCAGGTAGATCGACAAAAGGGAACAGACAATGAAATGAGAAGTAACTTTAGACAACTACTGTTATTGGCCTTCTCCTAGTAACCTGTTATAGAGCACATTAATGGTGGTTTAGGAGTAGATCACCAATCGCTGGCTGAGAGATAAGAATTCGTAGAGCAGGGCAGTGTCAAAACAAGGGGAACAAAACTTTAAAAATCATGTATGGTTTGTGACCATCTTACTTTCTCTATCAGTATTTTTATGGATTTTAAGAAGTCTCAAGAAATCAAATGCTCCAGAACTAGCAGCGCCTCTAGTCAAACTGTTCCAGTACAGCTACAACACTGGCATCTACCCGACAATGTGGAAAATTGCCCAGGTATGTCCTGTCCACAAAAAGCAGGACAAATCCAATACGGCCAATTACCGCCCCATCAGTCTACTCTCAATCATCAAAGGTGATGGAAGGTGTCGTTGACAGTGCTATCAAGCGGCACTTACTCACCAATAACCTGCTCACCGATGCTCAGTTTGGGTTCCGCCAGGACCACTCAGCTCCCGACCTCATTACAGCCTTGGTCCAAACATGGACAAAAGAGCTGAATTCCAAAGGTGAGGTGAGAGTGACTGCCTTTGACATCAAGGCAGCATTTGACCGAGTGTGGCACCAAGGAGCCCTAGTAAAATTGAAGTCAATGGGAATCAGGGGGAAAACTCTCCAGTGGCTGGAGTCATACCTAGCACAAAGGAAGATGTTAGCGGTTGTTGGAGGCCAATCATCTCAGCACCAGGATATTGCTGCAGGAGTTCCCCAAGATAGTGTCCTAGGCCCAACCATCTTCAGCTGCTTCATCAATGACCCTCCCTCCATCATAAGGTCAGAAATGGGGATGTTCGCTGATGATTGCAGTGTTCAGTTCCATTCGCAATCCCTCAGATAATGAAGCAGTCTGAGCCCGCATGCAGCAAGACCTGGACAACATCCAGACTTGGGCTGATAAGTGGCAAGTAACATCACGCCAGACAAGTGCCAGGCAATGACCATCTCCAACAAGAGAGAGTCTAACCACCTCCCCATGACATTCAACGGCATTACCATCGCCGAATCCCCCACCATCAACATCCTGGGGGTCACCACTGACCAGAAACATAACTGGACCAGCCATATAAATACTGTGGCCACAAGAGGTCAGAGGCTGGGTATTCTGCGGCGAGTGACTCACCTCCTGACTCCCCAAAGCCTTTCCACCATCTACAAGGCACAAGTCAGGAGTGTGATGGAATACTCTCCACTTGCCTGGATGAGTGCAGCTCCAACAACACTCAAGATGCTCGACACCATCCAGGACAAAGCAGCCCGCTTGATTGGCACCCCATCTACCAAACTAAACATTCACTCCCTTCACCACTGGCTGCAGTGTGTACCATCCACAGGGTGCACTGCAGCAACTCGCCAAGGCTTCTTCGACAGCAACTCCCAAACCCGCGACCTCTACCACCTAGAAGGACAAGAGCAGCAGGTACATGGGAACAACACCACCTGCACGTTCCCCTCCAAGTCATACACCATCCCGACTTGGAAATATATCGCCATTCCTTCATCGTCGCTGGGTCAAAATCCTAGATCTCCCTTCCTAACAGCACTGTGGGAGAACCTTCACCACACGGACTGCAGCGGTTCAAGAAGGCGGCTCACCACCACCTTCTCAAGGGCAATTAGGGATGGGCAATAAATGTTGGCCCCGCCACGACGCCCCACATCCCATGAACGAATTAAAAAAAAAATACAACAAACAATAAGAACTATGCAATGGTTTTGACTGAAGAGTTTCATGCAAGTACATCACCTTTGGATCAGAGGAAAGAATTGTGCCGTGCACACTGCACAGCATAGAAGTAGAACTTTTACCTATGCTTTATTCAACCTACTCTGGAGATTTAACATGGGGAAAATCTACAATTGGGAATTGCATGTAATCTGTTGGCAGAATTGGGTTCGATGGGTCAAATGGCCCGTTCTCATTCTTTGCTCATATTTTAAGAGCGGCTCAGGATCTCACAATCATCAATTAGTCAAAAATATAGAACAGCATAGCCAGTCCCCAACAATATTTTTTTCACAACTGATCACCCTCAGAGCCAGCAAAATCAATCCTACTTTATGACGCTGGGTTACTTGGAGAAAATGGAAAATCTTCCTGAACCCATCGGGTGCTTAGTCTGGATTGTTAGTCCGGAGCTTGTAGATCAATTAATACATTTCTAACATGGAGGGCATTTTTGGGGGATCTTTTGGATCACTTCATTCACATATACTAATACGAAAGGCTTGCCTTTCAAAAAAACTTGGAGGGGAAATCATGGGGTGCAATTGTTTGAGTTCATTGAAAATTCCTTTGTCCAATATTGTGATGAAGTGTTAACCTGCTTATTTAAAATGGGTTTGTGCCTCAGCTGAAATGGTGAACAAAAGAATTTGATACAAATGTGCTAAGTGCTTAAACGTAATCCACAAGTAATGACTTGCCCACAACAATGACAATACAGCCCATGATCTCTTTTTAAGTTTGGAGCATCTCCATTGAAGAGAGGGTACCCAGATCGCCACTGTATCTCTAATTTTTATCATCCTTTCATGTACCAATCTGTACAATCTTAGGTATGGATCCAAAAGCCCACAGCAATTAAACAGAATGTATTTAAAATCTTGAGGCTTTTGATGCACTGCTCTACAGATTATCGTAAACAATTTTACAACACCAAGTTATAGTCCAGCAATTTTATTTTAAATTCACAAGCTTTCGGAGGCTACCTCCTTCCTCAGGTGAACGATGTGGAAGGAGGTAGCCTCTGAAAGTTTGTGAATTTAAAATAAAATTGCTGGACTATAACTTGGCGTTGTAAAATTGTTTACAATTGTCAACCCCAGTCCATCACCGGCATCTCCACATCATGACTACAGATTATCAGTATTGGTAAGATCAGATCATTAGAATCATGAGATTCTTTTGAGAAAAATAATCACAACCTGAAAATCCAGTGAAGTCGATTTAAAAAAAATTATTAAACATCACAGGAAGTAACTGAGGCTTGACAGGTCACCGGGTGAACGTTTAAATCCCTTTCCCATGTTGTATTAAGCCCTGACATTCCTGGGGGCAGCTGTTTGCATATACTGATGAATTGTCTACATAACCAGAGCCTACTGCTGCTGTCAAGAAGTGCTCTAAGGGCACATTTATAAATTTATCAGAGGTCTGCACCTAGTCCAGTCCCTTGACAGCCTGTCAAAATTCTAGGACTTTCTCTTAAAGTAACAATCCAATTAACTACAATCAGTGTAACAAGACTTGTCGACATATATGCAGATACTGACTTAATAATGATGACTCATTAAAAGAGAGTCTCCCCAACTGAAATCAACAAGTTGTGAAGCAGTTAGCCCATCTATCCAGTGTATTACAAGACCACATTGGAAAAAATGACCACTCTGTACAAGTATCTTATTTTCCAACAGACTTGGTCTTTCTTCCTGAACTCAGTTATCTCAATTATTCTGCTATATTTTTTCTTTTATTTGGAACACTCTCATATTCTTATACATCAAAATTATAATACTTGTTGATCACCCATTGTGAAATTATTCAAATCTGAGTGCAAATATGGGACACTCAATGGACTAACTTAGCATTTGTGAAGGTTCACCATTTGGGAGGATTAATACACTAATACAAGTTACGTTGAGCAAGAAGTCACACTCTGATATTAGCGTTTAAGCACTTACCACATTTGTATGAAATTCTTTTGTTCACTACTTCAACTGAGGCACAAACCCATTTTAAATAAGCAGGTTAACACTTCATCACAATATTGGACAATAGAATTTTCTACGACATCAAACAAATATGCATCAAAATTGCATCCTGTGATTTCACCACAAAGTTTTTTTGAAAGGCAAACCTTTCATAGTATAGCTGTATTAATTGATCAAGATGATCGCCCAAGATTGCCCCCCATATTAGAAATGTATTAATTGATCTTTAAGACCTCCTAAGAACCTCTCCATGTTAAGAGTTAATCTAGTCAGTATCCTACACTTGCACTTAGAATGAAATAATTAATTAACTACTGTCCCCACCAATGCCTTGGGGGGTATGGGTGGTTGGGATTTTGGTTTGTGGACAATGCCCATCATGAAGACGGATCTACCAGATAGGTAATCATAATTTTTCTTAAACCTGGATCATCCAAACTGCATAGGAACTTTACCAAAGTAGTGCAAATTATTGGGAAAGTAGAGGCCCCTCCATAGAAGCCATAACACCAATTGCCAACACAGATCTGCCAAAGGTATTGTCATGCGCTGTAGATAAATCTACACAGGAGTATTTGAATCTATGAGAACTGCTCCACAGTAGCCTTGCATAAACTAATAATTAGAACCTGATTGAAAGATGCCCCAGAAGCAGCCTTACAATGGATGGAATGTGCTTTAGCTGAGCTCTAGGCTTCTTTCATCCAAGATTGTAACAGCGCGGGGTATGCTCAATCATCCATTGATGTCTTTCCATTTTCACCATAATAAGGGTTGAGACTGCTGAAATTGATCTGTGTGTGAGCCCCAACTCTGGTGAGCCAGTTTTCCAGGGTTGGTTATAGATGGAAACGCTGCCTCTTGTGATGTGAAAACCTTACTGATTTGACAATATAGTTCAGCAGTCCATTTTCTTTGTTAATTGTTTCTCTGCAATGACTGTACAGAGTACCTGTAGAATCCACTTTCACACCCAGATCTCCCTCAGTCTCTCCCCTAACTAGTATAACACCATTTTTCCTCCCAATGTGCAAAACTTCACACTTATTCACACTGAACTTCATCTGACAAAGATCTGCCCATATTGTCTAAACCCTTATGTAATTGCTCACCTGCTTCATCAGACTCTTCTGCCCCCTCATTCACCATCAACTGCGAAGTTTGACCAACTTACAATGCGTTTCTGAATCCAGGCCATTTATGTAGCTCAGAAATAGTACAGGGCATAGCACCAAACCCTAGGTACTTTGTTTTCAGACTGCTGGCAAGTTAAGTGGTTGAGCCCACACATGTACAAGCCAGTAGTGGTTTTACACTCACTGGTCCATACAACCATCTCCAGCGAAGAAGATGCAGTTCCCAGCTACACAGATACGAGCCAAGATTTTGAAACAACTGCATGTGCGTAAACTTGAACATGATTGTACCTGCTGTTGTTGAAAGCACCCACAACATAAACACAGTTTCTACAGCATCCAGTAGTCAAAGCCTTTACTGCAGAACTCATTCCTGAAGGAATTCTACAGTGTAAATATGTCATTAAAAAATTAAAAAGTTCACACTGTTTTTATCCATTTGAACATATTGGTTTGTTGATTTTACAGGTGGATTAATTGTCTTTGGAACGGATACAGAACTTGGTTAATGACAGCGGTCAAGAGTAAAGTACCTCCGAGAACATCTTGGATCAGTAAGGAAGCCTCAAATTAAGATAATACATCTGATGCATCAATGCCTCATCCACGTTTGATGTGTATTGGAATCTCTCACCAAAGACTCTGTTTGAACCACAATGGGGAGTTGATCTTAGATAATTGGCATAAATTATTCAGAACAAATGCCTTCTGTTAAATTTCAAAACCCCCAACCACAGGAATGCAGCATTATGCCATATACATATTTCACTGAAAAATTGTGGCTTCTCATCCTTAATTTTCATTAACGTAAAGATCCACGAATAAGAAAAAATTAATTGTGTTGCACATATAAGATGTAAAAATGTTAAAAACAAAAATAATCCATCATTGAAAAGTCGAGACACTAACCTTAATTCATCTTTTCAAAAACATAAACTAAAGGCTACATAGCTCAGCAGTAAAAAGAAAACCTCCACTAACAGAAGTAGTGATATATATGGTTGAATACAGGAAGAAAAACTCAACTCCTCTACAAGACTTATGGTGAACAGATTTGTGATGGGATATGAATTTAACAGGTTGTTCAGCTTAACATAGCCCACATTCACAAGAGACCCTTTCAAACAAATCCTCCCTTTTCTACTCCCCAAATCTATTTTGTTAGCAAGTCGAATGCAATTTCAATACTGCTTACATCAATGATTTGTTTACAATAAATGGTCTCCCTTCATCTCCCTGCCCCAAAAACGCATTTGAAACTCTCCCTTTTTCCACACACAAGCTGCAAACACTGGAATAGAAAGCAGAATATACTGGAAATACACAGCATCTCCGTCACTACCTGAAAAGAGATAAAGGCAGAGAACTTCCATTTTCAGATGCCGACAGACCTGTTGTATATTGCCAGCATTTCCATTTTTCTTTCATTTTTCCATGATTCTTTTCATTTTAGCTCTAAAAATACTAGGGCCAGTTCTTTCACATCAACCAATACACACAAGAAAACAAAATTACCATTGATTTTTTTCATTTTAAGATCAGAACCAGTATAGTCAGTGTGACAGAGAGTTATGATGAGAAAGAACGGTGATCAAACTGTATTTTCCTTTAAAATCCCCACTGCATGATAGCACTACATTTTTCAAATATAACCATGGGCGATAGGAGTGGAAAAACAAGAACTGAAAGAAAATCCCAAACAACCCTGACTGACACAGCTTACAATGGAAAGGATAGAATAGAAGAGAGAGCAAAGGATGTCAGTTACTTATGTTTGTACAGTGCTCCTCATGTAAAGAACTCAGAGGGTGGAGGGGAACAAAACTTCACACTGAGAGGAGAGAAATAGAGGGGGAATAGCAAGGCTGTGGAAGGGTGCAAAGGCATCTTTTCAAAGCACAGAGATAGGTGGAGAGGCAGAGAGATTTTGGAAGGGAGCTTCAGGAGGGCAGCGGAGCAAAGGCTAAGGAACGCTGTCAAAACTGGTGCAGGAAGCAAGAAACAAGAGTGTGGTCTTTCATAGAGTAATGGGATATGCTGAAATAATTCACTGCCACAGAGATCAGTGGCAGCTAATTTTAAATACATTTTATTTGCCGCTTAATGCTGTTTAAATTTGGGTGTAGACATCTCAATCGTGTAATCACAGAATGATACAGCAGAGGAGTGACAAGTGCATGCAGGGTGCATGGCCAAAGGAAATCAGAGGTAAGAAGGATGGAGGTGGGGTAATGGAAGGATTTAAAATATGATCACCAGAGGATCTATTAAATTCCACCCCCCCCCCCCCCACCCCGCCAGGGGACAATATAGAAACAGGCCAATAAACGAGAGCCCCATGTCAACTTAGACTCACCTCCTGGCCTGGCAGTTCAATTTCCAAAACATAGTTTACTGTGTTCTCACACACACACACACACACACTTGATTCCAGAAGTTTGTGAAAAACTTTCGGGTGGTCATGTGTGTAAAAATATCACACACACAAGTGAAAGCAGATTCAATAGTAACTTTCAAAAGGGAATTGGATAAATACTTGAAAAGGAGAAATTTGCAGGGCTATGGGGAAAGAGTAGGGGAGTGGGACTAATTGGATAGCTCTTTCAAAGCGCCGGCATGGGCGCGATGGGCCAAATGGCCTCCTTCTCTGCTGTATCATTCTATGATTACACAATCGCGATGTCTACACTCAAATTTAAACAGCACTAAAGCGTCAAATAAAATGTATTTAAAATTAGCTGCCACTGATCTCTGTGGCAGTGAATTATTTCAGCATAACCCATTACTCTGTGAAAGACCACACTCTTGTTTCTCGCTTCCTCTTCCTTTTAGGTTTGCTCCATCCCAGACCACACACCATTTCTTGGTCAAGAAAAGTAGGTGCCCACTTCCAACGCTCGCCCAATGACAGATGGCACTACAGCAACCAACACACTTCACTCAGCTTCAGAAGTTTCCCCACGACTCACTGGGCAAAGTCAGGCACTTTCCAAGTTTGGGGAATCACAGGCATAATTTCACATCCTCATCACAGATGGCAGCGCGCCTATGTAATATGTCACCAGGTCACGATAAGGATCAGTCCCAACATTTTTAATATCATGTAATAATCTCACAGCATTTTCCACCCTCCTTGTCTTAAGTCACTGATTCAAACTGGATGAGATTTTATGAGTGCTGGTTAATCTTTGGTCAAATAGCCATTTTTCGTGTGTTAGTCTTGACTTTTGAGTGTCAGCTGCCTACTGTTCATTGGAGTAATTACAGTCGAGCCTGATCTTGTCCTTGTCAGACATCCATCAGCGTACCTTCCAGCAGAGGTCACTGGACAGCAACCATAGAATCTGAACCCTGACTGACTTCCCCCTCCCTACCGCATGGGCATTGACGCCAAACGGCACGCGCTTACCACATCAGCTAGCTCGGCACAGAATAGGGATAGAAGCTGGGACTCTCCTTATCTGTATGGCTTAGTCTCACACTAAGTTGTGCTTTAACCAACCAAGCCATGAGGGGAGCTGTTTTTTTTTGAAAAATCATCAACTTTAAGTACATTCAAGTTATTAACTTGAAAAACTTCAGTAATATATTTGACCATGTTTTGGAATAATAACTGGAGGGCTTAAACGTAACCAATAAAGATTCTTATATACAGGAGATTGCTTATAAAGGTCAGATCAATCGGGCCACAGCTGATGTATGACATGTATGGAATGCAAGTCTGAACAGAACTACAGAAATGTAGCTGGCGTATGACTGGTGAACAGGCTGTGCAATACCTTTACATTGTACAGGCTCGCTAGTGACAACTGCACGTTATCAGTGATTTTCCTCTGAACATTCCCTTGCATCTGCCCTAGCACGGGCAGTAACAGAGTTAGGGTATGCTTACATACACATGGAAGATCAACTTTATTTTGGAGAGTGTATGTTTTCATTATACAGAACTTCTAACAAACTGCGCATTTCATTTGACAAGTAACAAACCTCCCAAAAGTCAACAAATGTACACTTGTGCATATTGTCTTTTCAGTATGTGCAGTGCAAAGTTTTTAGATGTAGTACAGAATCATGGAAAGGTTACAGCATGGAAGGAGGCCATTCTGCACATTGAGTCCGTGCCGGCTCAATGCAAGAGCAATCCATCTCGTCCCACTCCCCCGCCCTATCCCCGTAGCCCTGAAATTTTTTTCCTTCAAATATTTATCCAGTTCCCTTTTGAAGGCCACAACTGAATCTGCCTCCACCACCCCCTCGGGCAGTGTATTCCAGATCCTAACCACTCACTGTGTAAAAAAATTTTCCTCATGTCACCTTTGGATCTTTTGCCAATCACCTTAAACCTATGCCCTCTGGTTCTTGACCCTTCCGCCAATAGGAACAGTTTCTCTCTATCTACTCTGTCTAGACCCTTCATGATTTTCAATACTTCTATCAAATCTCCTCTCAACCTTCTTTGTTCCAAGGAGAACAACCCCAGCTTCTCCAGTCTATCCATGTAATTAAAGTCCCTCATCCCTGGAATCATTCTAGTAAATCTCTTCTGTACCCTCTCTAACGGCCTTCACATCTTTCCTAAAGTGGGTGCCCAGAATTGGACACAATACTCCAGCTGTGGCCGAACCTTTGTTTTATAAAGGTTCATCATGACGTCTTTACTTTTGTACTCTATGCCTCTATTTATAAACCCCAGGATCCTGTATGCTTTTTTAACCTCTTTCTCAACCTGCCCTGCCACCTTCAACGATTTGTGTACAAATACCCTCAGATCTCTCTGTTCCTGCACCCCCTTTAGAATTGTGCGCTTTAGTTTATATTGCCCCTCCTCATTCTTCCCACCAAACTGCATCACCTCGCACTTTTCTGCGTTAAATTTCATCTGCCACGTGTCCACCCATGCCACCAGCCTGTCAATATCCTCTTGAAGTCTATCACTATCCTCCTCACTGTTTACTACCCTTCCAAGTTTTGCATCATCTGCAAATTTTGAAATTGTGCCCTGTACACCTAAGTCCAAGTCATTAATACTTATCAAGAAAAGCAGTGGTCCCAGCACCGACCCCTGGGGAACACCACTGTACACCTCCCTCCAGGCCTAAAAACAATTGTTCACCACTACTCTCTGATTTCTGTTTCTTAGCCAATTCTGTATCCATGTTGCTACTGCCCCCTTTATTCCATGGGCCGCAATCTTGATAAGCCTACCCTGCGGCACTTTATCGAAAGCCTTTTGCAAGTCCAGATACACCACATCAACTGCATTGCCCTCAACCATCCTCTCTGTTACCTCATCAAAAACTCTATCAGGTTCGTTAAACACTATTTGCCTTTAACAAATCCATGCTGGTTTTCCATAATCAATCCACACTTGTCCAAGTGACTGCTAATTCTGTCTCGGATTATGGTTTCTAAAAGTTTCCCCACCACTGAGGTTAAACTGACTGGCCTGTAGTTTCTGGGTTTATCCTTACACCCTTTTTTGAACAAGGGTGTAACATTTACAATTCTCCAGTCCTCTGCCACCACCCCCCATATCTAAGGATGTTTAGAAGATTATGGCCAGTACCTCCGCAATTTCCACCCTTACTTCCCTCAGCAACCTAGGATGCATCTCATCCAGACCGAGTGACTTATCTACTTTAAGTACAGCTAGCCTGTCAAGTACCTCTTCTTTATCAATTTTTAGCCCATCCAGTATCTTAACTATATCTTCCTTTACTGAGACTCTGGCAGCAACTTCTTCCTTGGTGAAGACAGATGCAAAATATTCATTTAGTACCTCAGCCATGCCCTCTGCCTCCATGAGCAGATCTCCTTTATGGTCCCTAATCAGCAACCCCGCTCCTCTTACTGCCCGTTTATATGCCTAAAGACGACTTTTGGATTCCCTTTTATGTTAGCCGCCACTCTATTCTCATACTCTCTCTTTGCCCCTATTAATTTCCTTTTTCACTTCCCCTCTGAACTCTCTATATTCTGCCTGGTTCTCACTTGTTTTATCAACCTGACATCTGTCATTAGCCCCTTTTTTCAGTTTAATTTTACTCATCATTTTAAACATTTGACTCCAGGCCAACTCAGTACAGTAGATTGTCAAAATAATAAGTTGTGCTTACAAGCAGTAAAGAAAGGTTGACATGAGAAACAGGGCAGTGTATCTTCTGAACAAGTTAGTACAAATCATGTAGTATTATTCTTTATACAGTTGTAAAGAAATATTTAAGATGCAGCCACTTCAAACCCTCAATCAGTAATTAACTTTGTTTGCCATTCCATTTGCTCAGGCATTGCTGGGCCTCAAGTCGGCTGTCTCAATGAATAAACAGGTCCATTTAAGGCTATGCAGCACCCTCCCCCTACACCACACACACAAATAAAATCTTTGCTTCAATCCCAAGAGATCGTTGGACAGAAATATAGCAAAATGCTGGCTCCCCCCACTCCACCTTGCCAATTTTTTCCCCCGTCGCCTTCTAAAGGGATCGACTTCTTTATGATGCACAGTTCCACATGAACTCGTTGCCCACCCTATAATTGAGTACATTTGCTCGTGGTTTCACACCAGCAGCTACTGTGTGAGAAGTTCCGCTAACCAGAAGGCCACCCGTGAGCAGGAGAATGGCAACCGAGGGCAGGAGAGCGATTTACAGCGGGGGAACCGAAGAGCTTTGATTTCACCAGTAACTAATGGTAATTCACTGAAATTGCAATAACTAATCGTAATACTGGTAACACTCAGATTCCCCTCATTACCAACAGTAATACAATAATTCACTGATAATCCATATGCAACTAGAAGTAATAGGTGAAACGCCCCGCTATCGTACCTGTAACTAGCAATAAACCGATAACTGAGATATTCACCCTGTAACTACAGCTAGAATCCACCTGCATTGCACAGGATGTGATCAGGCTCCCCAGTCAATGCCACTTTTAACAGGCTCCATCTTTCTCCTTTGAATCTGGTTTGGACTTTTGGTTCTGTGCGAAGGTGACAACTCTGAACTGGGAGCCTCAGTCAGAGCAATCTGTACTTGGACTTCACACGTCAAAATCAGCTGGTACAGACCAACTTGAACCAAACCAAGAGATCGCACAAAGGGCAGCAGACTCAGTGTCTGGGACACATCGTCCTAAACTCAGCTCAGCACCAACATTTCTAAATCACTCCCTGGGCTCGGGCTCAATAAAATTATAGAAATTACAGCACACGAGGAGGCCATTCGGCCCCCGGTGCTCTCTCCTGTAACCCCATTCCTCCTCAGATACTTTTATATTCCTTTTCAACTATTTATCCCATCCCTTTTAAATGACGTTCTAGTCTCTACCTCAATAGCCACTTGTGCTGAAGTATCCAATGATCCAACAGCCCTCCGTTCAAGAGCCTTCCTTCTTCTTCCCTCTTGGTTCTTCTAGTGAGAATCCTCAGCCTCTGTCCTCTTGTTCCCCATTCGCCCACCAGTGGAACAATTTACCCACAGTAAAGTCCGCAGATTTTACTCACCCCTTTACTGGCTGCTCCTCTCACGGTGCCACTCCCATTTGCCACGTTGCTGTTGCTGCGGCGGCTCCCGGCTCTGTAGGAAATGCTGGGCCCCACGTCCATCCCGTACCCCAATCTCCCTCCCTCCCCTCGAGACCGTCTTCCCCCTCTTCGCCCCCCCCCCCCAAACTTGAGCCCCAATCACCCCAACCCCCCCCGTTTCCCTCCCTCTCCTTATCTCTAACCCCCTTTCCCCAGTCTCCCTCTCCCCTATCCCCTATCCCCATGCCTCCACCCTCCCACCCCTCTCCCCCGACCCCCATTCCCCAGTCTTCCTCTCTTTCTAACGTAGGTTAGCGCCAGGCTAGAGTTATACCATCCCTGGTGCAAAGCCTAAGCAGTGGGCGTCTATCCACTAAAGCGGTCTCACATCTCTCAGCTTCAGTGCACTCAGGAGACGGGTGGCCACCTGATGCCTTAGTTATGCTGTTACTTTCACGGCTCTCTGGATCAGAAACCATTTGGCATCAACATAAGATGAGTAATGTGATGGCAACTCAGCAGTGGGCCGATCCCTGTAGAGCAATTCGTGGGTTTTACACAGATTCAATTGTGGGGAGGGGAGAGGGAGGGGGGACTTTCAACTGCCAGGCACCCATTTCTCATCTGATTAACAGGCAACCGGCAGTTGAAAAACTGGTGGGGACCTTGAACATCCATCTGCCCACTTGCATCAACTACCAGATAGGCCTTTAAATGGGTGCTCAGTGCTCCCACCCAAAACAGGCAGGGGGCTGTTTAAATATGCAAATTGGTGTCCCGTGTCTGTTGTAGCATATCAGTCCCACATCTTTAGGTGACGAGGCCTAACCAGCGATTCTTAAAAGGGACTGCTGAAGGCCTCTGCTAAAATGGAAAGTCTTTTGGGTTTTTTTTAAAATAAAAGATTTTAATGCAGCCAGGAGGACTAGGCGTGTTTGCCCAGACCCCAAAAAAAAATCATCCGGCTTGCTACTGACCTATTCTCGCCTGCCCCGGCATCCACCCTCTGCCTGCCCGCCCACCCACCCACCAGAACAGGTCTTACCTGCCAGCCAGCTGCAAGGAGCAGCTGGCCAATTTTCCATCTCACCAGACGGACAAGCTGCAGAGCGGCATATGTTTGCAACTCGTCGAGAAAACGTTAATGAGATCACAATCTACCTTAAAGCGGTTTGGGCATCCCACCGCTGATATCGCGCCCAATGCAGTCAGCTGTGGCTTAGTAGCAGCACTCTCGCCTCTGAGTCAGAAATTTGTAGGTTCAAGTCCCAAGCTAGGGACTTGAGCACTTAATCCAGGCTGATGCTTCAGTCCAGTACCGAACTGCACTGTCTTTCAGATGAGACGTTAAGAGGGCAGACAGCCTCAGTTTAGGTGGATGTAAAAGATCCCATGGCACTATTTCGAAGAATAGCCGGGGAGTTCTCCCCGGTGTCCTGGCCAATATTTATCCCTCAACCAACATCACTAAAACAGATTATCTGGTCATTATCACATTGCTGTTTGTGGGATCTTGCTGTGTGCAAATTGGCTGCCGCGTTTCCTACATTACAACAGTGACTACACTTCAAAAGTACTTCATTGGCTGTAAAGTGCTTTGGGACATCCTGAGGTTGTGTAAGGCGCTATATAAATGCAAGTTTTTCTTTCTTTATTAGGCACCCAAGCCGAAAGTCTCCTCCATTGCAACCAAACATTGAGGATTTTCTTAAGTAAAGGAGAGGGGGGAAAAGAGGAGAAAAAGAGGGAAATTACTCAGGCCTTACAGTGCACAGTAAAGTTAATGAAGAGAAAAAAAAAGTTTATACAAGAAGATACCCATGAGGTTTATTAACAAACAAAATACGATTTTTAATTGGAGTGAACTGCTGAACTCCCCAGTGAGCATGTCAAGTGAAATTCCTAACTAATCTTAATGTCTTTGATCTTCTTAGAGATCAAACTACTAATGTGTGGCAGGCAGAAAACTACTGACAAACAGCAATTAATCACTAGCAGGAAATCCACTCTGCAAGAGATCTTAAGATGAACCCCAACATTTGCCTAGGAGCGGCAATGAAAAAAGTGCGAATTATTTTGCCCACCTTCTAACCTGAATAAATGCTGCCAATTTTTTCTGGAACATTTGTCAAAGATATACACTGCAACCTCACTGTAACAAACACTTTTGTAGCATACAATCTTCTGCAACAAGTCATGTTCCCCAAAGTTAATGGGAGTTTCTGGTAGTGAAAGATGTAGTTACAAGTCCAAACATTCTTCAAAAGTTGAATGATACACAAATATAATAATGGATACAATAAATAATGCAACATGTGGTTATTTCTTGCTAGCATTCTCCACGACTTATAAAAAGTGCATTTTAAATTCATAACTGCACAAAGAATGGTCAGGCATTGTTCATATGCACCTTGACATTTAGAGCCCAATTTGTAAGCACTGTTCTAAGTCAGTTAAGAACGGATGCAAATCGTGCCAGAATAGTAATGTGCTAATAGCATGCAATTTTCCTGGGTCATTCTATTTGCATAATTATTCACTGCTCCAGGTGCAGGTGTTCAACAAGAACACTGGTGGTGCGAGTGGAAATTATGGTGCAGGTGAAAATTAAAAAGATGCTGATAATTAAAAGGAGGGCAAGAAAGCCCACAGTACAGGTGTGCATCTGTAAGCAAATGACACCACAGGCCACCACCTGATCCCACTCGATGCCTCCATGAGGTGTTTGCAAAGAGAGTGGCCCTGTTTGCTATTGTACAGCACCATCCTCATAGATCAGCAATGCTGCATGCCTGGGTGCAACTAGAGGCAGGGTGGAGGCGCGAGACCCGAGACAGACCATAAAACGGAGAGAGAGCGGGACCCGAGAGACAGACCATAAAACGGAGAGAGAGCGGGACCCGAGAGACAGACCATAAAACGGAGAGAGAGCGGGCCCCGAGAGACAGACCATAAAACGGAGAGAGAGCGGGACCCGAGAGACAGACCATAAAACGGAGAGAGAGCGGGACCAGAGAGACAGACCATAAAACGGCGAGAGAGCGGGACCAGAGAGACAGACCATAAAACGGAGAGAGAGCAGGACCGGAGAGAGACCATAAAACGGAGAGAGAGCGGGACCCGAGAGAGACAGACCATAAAACGAAGAGAGAGCGGGACCCGAGAGAGACAGACCATAAAACGAGAGAGCGGGACCAGAGAGACAGACCATAAAATGGAGAGAGAGCGGGACCCGAGAGACAGACCATAAAACGGAGAGAGAGCGGGACCCGAGAGACAGACCATAAAACGGAGAGAGAGCGGGACCCGAGAGACAGACCATAAAACGGAGAGAGAGCGGGACCCGAGAGACAGACCATAAAACGGAGAGAGAGCGGGACCCGAGAGACAGACCATAAAACGGAGAGAGAGCGGGGCCCGAGAGACAGACCATAAAACGGAGAGAGAGCGGGACCCGAGAGACAGACCATAAAACGGAGAGAGAGCGGGACCCGAGAGACAGACCATAAAACGGAGAGAGAGCGGGACCCGAGAGAGACAGACCATAAAACAGCGAGAGAGCGGGACCCGAGAGAGACAGACCATAAAACGAGAGCGCGGGACCCGAGAGACAGACCATAAAACGAGAGAGCGCGGGACCCGAGAGACAGACCATAAAACGAGAGAGCAGGACCCGAGAGACAGACCATAAAACGAGAGAGCGGGACCCGAGAGAGACAGACCATAAAACGAGAGCGCGGGACCCGAGAGACAGACCATAAAACGAGAGAGCGCGGGACCCGAGAGACAGACCATAAAACGAGAGAGCAGGACCCGAGAGACAGACCATAAAACGAGAGAGCGGGACCAGAGAGACAGACCATAAAACGAGAGAGCGCGGGACCCGAGAGACAGACCATAAAACGCGAGAGAGCGGGACCCGAGAGAGACCATAAAACGAGACAGCGGGACCCGAGAGACAGACCATAAAATGAGAGAGCGGGACCAGAGAGACAGACCATAAAACGAGAGAGCGGGACCTGAGACTATAAAACAGTACGAGAGAGCGGGACCTGAGAGAGACCATAAAACAGCGAGAGCGCGGGATCAGAGAGAGAGACCATAAAACAGCGAGAGCGCGGGACCTGAGACTATAAAACAGCATGAGAGAGCGGGACCCGAGAGAGACCATAAAACAGCGAGACCTGAGAGAGACCAGAAAGCGGCAAGTCTGAAACAGACAGAAGAAATCAAAAAGTGATGTCACAACACAAGCAGGAGTGGTTGAAGTAAGTTACAGATAAGTATCTAGTTTATTGGTTAGTACTTTTGGTGGTTAGTGTTAAGTTAGTGTAAGTATTTAGTGGATCAGATAGTGTTTTTTTAAAAAGTGGTTCGACTTTGTGTTTTACTGTTAACTAAACAGTTAAATAGCCCTAAAGCTAAAAAAAAGTTTTAAATAACTGTTAGCTGAAATGGCGGGACAGCTGGGGCCCGTCTCATCCATATCCTGTGCCATGGTGGGAACTCCAGAATACCTCATGAGTCCTGGAAAATTACATGTGCAGGAAGCGCAGCCAACTGCTCGAGCTCAAGGTTCTGAGCTTGAGGGACGGCTGGCGTCACTACAGTGCATACGGGAAGCTGAGAGTTTCATGGATAGCACGTTTCAGGAGGTGGTCACCCCGCAGCTACAGAGAGTTCAGGAGGAGAGGGTGTGGGTGACCACCAGACAGACTAGGAGGAACAGGCAGGCAGTGCAGGAGTCCCCTGGGAGTGTGGCACTCAGAAACCAGTAGGCAGTGTTGAATAGTAGTGAGGGTGATGACACCTCAGGGGAGCGCAGTCAGAGGAAAATCCACGGCACCGTGGGAGACTCGACTGCACAGGGGAGCACAAGAAAGTGCATCAATGTAGTTGTTATAGGGATTCAATAGTCAGGAGTTCAGACAGGCATTTCTGCAATGGCCATGAGTCTCGCATGGTGTGTTGTCTCACTGGTGCCAGGGTAAAGAGCAGCACCGAGAGCGCAGAACATTTTGGGTCGGGTCGGGCGGGGAAAACAGCCAGAAGTCGTGGTCCATGTGGAAACCAATGACAAGGGAAGGAAAAGGGTTGAGGTCCTGCAATCAGAGTTTCAGGAGCTGGGGAGGAAGTTTAAAAGGACTTCAAAAAAGGTAGTAATCTCTGGATTACTCCCAGCGCCACAAACTAGTGAGTATAGGAATAGTAAGATAAGACAGATTAATGCATGGATGGAGAGATGGTGCAAGAGGGAAGGCTTCAGATTCCTGGGACTTTGTGGGACTAGTTCTGGGGCAGGAGGGACCTGTACAAGCCGGACAGGGTGCACCTCAACAGAGCTGGGACCAATGTCCTCGAGGGGAGATTAACCAATGCTGTAGGGGAGGGTTTAAACTAATTTGGCAGGGGGGGCAGGCACCAAGATGAAATGTTGGAAAGGAGAAACTAAGTGCATGGAGGACTGGGAGAGACAAATAGCACCAGAGTAAAGAACAGTTCAAAATAGGAGGGATCAATCAGGGGCAAAATGTGAGGCAGTCTAAGGTGAACTTGGAGTGCATGTGCGTAAATGCACATAGCGTGGCAAATAAGGTTGGTGAGCTGCAGGCATAAATCGCCACATGGGACGATGACATCATAGTAATAACAGTGACCTGGATCAAAGAAAGGGAGGATTGGGTACTTGATATTCTTGGCTACGGGGTGGGGGAGGGGAGGGAGTGGCAGTTTTGATCAAAGAAACTATTACAGCACTGGAAAATGATGATGTAGTTGAAGGGTCAAAGACAGTATCTATTTGGTTAGAATTAAGGAACAACGGATGACCTATCACACTACTGAGAGTATACTATAGGCCACCAAATAGTGGGAAGGAGATAGAGGAGAATATTTGCAGGCAAATTACAGAAAGATGCAAGAACTATATAGAGTAGTTATAATGGGGGACTTCAATTATCCCAATATAGACTGGGATAGTAACAGTGTAAAGGGCAAAGAGGGGGAGGAATTCCTGAAATGTACACAAGAGGACTTTCTTGATCAGGGTGTTTCCAGCCCAATAAAGAAGAAAGCAGTGCTGGAGTTAGTTCTGGGGAATGAGATGGGTCAAGTGTCAGTGGGGGAACATCAGTGATCAATAATATTAGGTTTACAATAGTTAAGGAAAAAGACAAGGAGCAATCAAGCGTAAACATACTTAACTGGAGGAGGGCTAATTTCAGTGAGTTAAAAGGGGATCTTGTCCTGGTGGATTGGGATCAAAAATAGGTAGGCAAAACAGTAATTTAACAATAGAGGGCCTTCAAGGAGGAGGAGATGGTTCGGGTGCTGCGCGGATACATTCCCATAAGGCAGAAAGGAAGGATATGCCTCCCTGGATGGCTAAAGATATAGAGATTGAAATGAAACAGAAAAAGGAGGCCTATGACAAATGTAAGGTTCATAATACAGTAGAGACCCAAGCTAAATACAGAAAGTACAGAGGAGATCTAAGAAAGGGAACAAGAGGGGCAAAGAGAGAGTAAGAGAATAGATTAGCGGCTAACATAAAAGGGAACCCAGAAGTCTTTTATAAACATATAAATAATAAAAGGGCAGTAAAAGGAAGTGCGGGACAGATTAGGGACAAAAATGCCGTTCTTCTTGTGGAGACAGAGGGCATGGCTGAGGAACTAAATGAACACTTCGTATCGGTCTTCACTGGAGAAGAGGATGCTGCCAACGTAGCAGTAAAGGAGGTAGTAGCGATATTGGATAGGATAAAAATAGATAAAGAGGAGGTACTTAAAAGATTGGCAGTACTCAAACTAGAAAAGTAACCCAGTCCAGATGGGATGTATACTTGGTTACAGAGGGAAGTAAGGGTAGAAGTTGCAGAGGGTCTGGACACAATCTTCCAACCCTCCTTAGATATGGTGCCAGAGGACTGGAGGATTACAAATGTTATATCCCTGTTCAAAATAGGGGAGAGGGATAACCCTAGCCATTACAGGCCAGTCGGCCGAACGTCGGTGGTGGGGAAACTTTGAGAGTCAATAATCCGGGACAAAATTAATTGGCACTTGGAACAGTGTGGGCTAATAAATGAAAGTCAGCACGGATTTGTTAAAGGAAAATCATGTTTGACTAAATTGACCGAGTTCTTAGGAACATAGGAACAGGAGTAGGCCATTCAGCCCCTCGAGCCTGCTCCGCCACGTGATAAGATCATGGCTGATCTGTGATCTAACTCCATATACCTGCCTTTGGCCCATATCCCTTAATACCTTCGGTTGCCAAAAGCTATCTCAGATTTAAATTTAGCAATTGAGCTAGCATCAATTGCCGTTTGCGGAAGAGAGTTCCAAACTTCTACCATCCTTTACGTGTAGAAATGTTTTCTAATCTCACTCCTGAAAGGTCTGGCTCTAATTTTTAGACTGTGCCCCCTACTCCTAGAATCCCCAACCAGCGGAAATAGGGTGGATAGAGAGAAACTATCTGTTCCCCTTAATATCTTATAAACTTCGATCAGATCACCCTTTAACCTTCGAAACTCAAGGGAATACAACCCCAATTTGTGTAATCTCTCCTCGTAACTTAACCCTTGAAGTCCGGGTATCATTCTAGTAAACCTACGCTGCACTCCCTCCAAGGCCAAAATGTCCTTCCAAAGGTACGGTGCCCAGAACTGCTCACAGTACTCCAGGTGCGGTCTAACCAGGGTTTTGTATAGCTGCAGCATAACTTCTGCCCCCTTGTACGCTAGTCCTCTAGATATAAAGGCCAGCATTCCATTAGCCTTATTGATTATTTGATTGACTTCTTTGATGATGGTAGTGTGGTTGATGTTTTGTATATGGACTTTCAAAAGGCATTTGATAAAGTACCACATAATAGAACTGTAAGCAAAATTAAAGCCCATGGGATTAAAGGGACAGTGGCAGCATGGATTGGCTAAGGGCCAGAAAGCAGAGTGTACTGGTGAACGGTTGTTTTTCAGACTGGAGGGAAGTATACAGTGGTATTCCCCAGGGGTCAGTATTAGGACCATTGCTCTTTTTGATATATATTAATGACCTGGACTTGGGTATAATTTCAAAGTTTGCAGATGACACTAAACACGGAAGTGTAGTAAACAATGTGGAGGATAGTAACAGACTTCAGGAGGACATGGACAGACTGGTGAAATGGGCAGACACATGGTAGATGAAATTTAACACAGAAGTGTGAATTGGTGCATTTTGGTAGGAAGAATGAGGAGAGGCAATATAAACTAAATTTTGAAGAGCGTGCAGGAACAGAGAGTCCTGGTGGTGTATCTACACAAATCTTAGAAGGTGGCCAGACAAGTTGAGAAGGCTGTTTCTAAAAAAAACATGTGGGATCCTGGGCTTTATTAATAGAGGCATAGAGTACAAAAGCAAGGAAGTTATGCTAAACCTTTATAAAACACTGGTTGGGCCTCAGCTGGAATATTGTGTTCAATTCTGGGCACCGCACTTTAGGAAGGATGTACAGGCCTTCGAGAGGGTGCAGAGGAGATTTACTAGAATGGTACAAGGGATGAGGGACTTCAGTTATGTGGAGAGATTGGAGAAGCTGGGGTTGTTCTCCTTAGAGCTGAGACGGCTAAGAGGAGATCTGATAGAGGTGTTCAAAATCATGAACAGTTTTGATAGAGTAAATAAGGAGAAACTGTTTCCAGTGTCAGAAGGGTCGGTAATCAGAGGACACAGAATTAAGGTGATCGATAAAAGAGCCAGAGACAACAGGAGGAAACATTTTTTTTAATGCAGCGAGTTGACATGATCTGGAATGCACTGCCTGGAAGGGCGGTGGAAGCAAATTTAGTAACAACTTTCAAAAGGGAATTGGATAAATACTTGAAGGGAAAAGATTTACAAGTCTATGGGGAAAACACAAGGGAGTGGGACTAATTGGATAGCTCTTTCAAAGTGCCGGCACAGGCACGATGGGCCGAATGGCCTCCTTCTGTGCTGTAACACACTATACTATGAAGCCACTATATGCACTGCCTTGAGAGCTGAAGCCTCTACGCACACCAATCCTATGCCCAAGTGAAGTACATGCACCTCCGGGAGTGCAAGGGTATCAGCAGGTGGGCACAGGACACCCAACCCTCCAACAAGTGGGAGAAGTTCAAGGATTTCTTTGTCACTAAGATTGAGACCATCCTTTCAGTTGCCTCTGCCACTTCTCTCCTTTCCCCTAGCCCAACAAGCTAAGGCTCCCCCCTGCCCGAGCCCTGAACTCGCATCTTTCTCTTGGTTTCTTTCCTATCTCCTCTCATGCCCTGTCCGAGCTCATCTCGATCTTGAGACCCACCTCCTGCTCCCTCGACCCTATTACCACCAAATTGCTAATCAACCAACTTCCCTTCCTGGCCCCCCCATGTTAGGTGATATTCTTAACCGTTCCCTCCTCTCAGGGACTGCCCCCTCCCCTTCAAATCTGCTGTCATCACCCCCTCCTCAAAAAACCCACCCTTGACCCCTCTGTCCTTGCAAACGCCCCATCTCCAACCTCACTTTCCTCTCCAAAGTCTTTGAAAAAGTGTTGTCACCTCCCAAATTCGTGCCCATCTTTCCCACAACTCCATGTTTGAATCCCTCCAATCAGGTTTCCGCCCCGCCACTGTACTGAAACGGCCCCTATCAAGTCAAAAATGACATCCTATGTGACTGACTGTGGAAAAAGGTCCCTTGTCATCCTTCTCGACCTGTCTGCAGCCTTTTGACATGGCTGACCACACCATCTGCCTCCCAACGCCTCTCCTCCTTCGTCAAGCTGGGCGGGACTGAGCTCGTCTGGTTCCATTCTTATCTATCCTGTCGTAGCCAGAGAATCACCAGCAATGGCTTCTCCTCTGGCTTCCGCACAACTACCTCTGAAGTTTCCCAAGCATCTATCCTTGGCCCCCTCCTATTTCTCATCTATATCCTTGCCGACATCATCCGAAAACACAATATCAGGTTCCACACGTACGCTGACAACAACCAGCTCTACCTCACCACCACCTCCCTCGACCCCTCCACTGTCTGATTTGTCTCACTGCTTGTCCGGTACTGAATGAGCAAAGATTTCCTCCAACTGAACATTGGGAAGACCGAACCCATTGTCTTCAGTCCCCACCACAATCTCCGTTCCCTAGCCACCGACTCTATCCCTCTCTCTGGCCACTGTCTGAGGCTGAACCAGACCGTTCGCAACCTTGGCGTCCTATTTGACCCTGAGATGAGCTTCCGACCACAAATCCGCTCCGTCACCAAGACCGCCTACTTCCTCCTCCGTAAAATCGCCCGTCTCCGCCCCTGCCTCAGCTCATCTGCTGCTGTAACCCTCATCCATGCCTCTGTTACCTCTAGACTTCACTATTCCAATGTTCTCCTGGCTGGCCTGCCATCTTCCACCCTCCATAAACTTGAGCTCATCCAAAACTCTGCTGCCCGTATCCTAACTCGCACCAAGTCCCATTCACCCATCACCCCCTGTGCTCACTGACCTACATTGGCTTCCGGACCGGAAATGCCTCGATTTTAAAATTCTCATCGTTGTTTTCAAATCCCTCCATGGTTTCACCCTTCTATCTCTCTAACCTCCTCCAGCCCTACAACTCTCAGATCTCTGCGCTCCTCCAATTCTGGACTCTTGTGCATCCCCGATTTTAATCACTCCGCCACTGGCGGCCGTGCCTTCGGCTGCCTGGGCCCTAAGCTCTGGAATTCCCTCCCTAAAAGCTCTCCACCTCTCTATCTCTATCTCCTCCTTTAAGACGCTCCTTAAAACCTACCTCTTTGACCAAGCTTTCGATCACCTGTCCTATTATCTCCTTGTGGCTCGGTGTCAAATTTTGTTTGATAACGCTCCTGTGAAGCGCCTTGGCACGTTTTACTACATTAAAGAAGCTATATAAATGCATATTATTGTGGTTGTTATTCCCCTTCCAAAATAACTCTCATATATGGGGATCCCCATTGGGAAATTCACTGGTGGCATCAATGATGCTGTAGGCAAATAATAGCAGCAGAGCAATTACCACAATTAAACTCTTAAAAGCCCAACTGACAGAAGATGACTTTAAGAAAAACTATTTTAAAAAATGTACTTAGACCTGCTAACTGAATTTTTGTCCTCTAAAAACAGACGTCCAGCTACACGTGATCCCTTAGCAACCCTGAACACCCATTATACATAGGCGTTATTTACACCTGGCATCTTGCAGGAACGAATGCCAAACATTAATGTGCAGGACAAAAGAATGTCATCCAGTTCTCGTTACAAAGAAGCTCCCGCCCAAAACAGGAACTTCCTGCCACCGTTTAAAACGTCACTGGATATGCACGCGATATGCAACGGGGAATCGACCAAGTGTAATGGGCCTTGACCCTTATTCCAGATACCATGCACCGTTTGCATCAGTTTACAAAGGCACAAGGGACACAAATATCTTGGCTTTGACATTTTTGTGGCTGAAAAATCGGCAGAGGGAGGGGGAAATCATAGCATAGGTGCCAGGATGCACCAAGCCTGTGATCTCTACTGCTAATGCTGGCAGAATATGCGAGGATGGGGGTGTCCACAGCGCTCGCCCGTGCCTTTAGGGCACCAGCCTGCCCCAAAAGGCCAGGAATTCTAGCTGAAGTCGATCAGCTCGAACGGCAATTGCCAGCAGCCCCCGGCCCCGCTCCCCCAGGATCCGCTGCCCATAGGCTCCCTTTGTAAGGAGGCTGTAAGACACTCCCCAGATTCTTGAGATCTTATCCCACATCCCATGCCTCTGACACTCAGGTGGACCCCACAACCATCAATATGTAAGGAAACGGTTAAATTCTTTCTATTAACTTTAGTTTTGAGTCATGTTTAGTTAGCAAGTGGGATTCCAGTCAAACAGTGTTTTAGCTGATAAGGAGAGGCCTCAAAACTGTCTCTGTTGGGTTTAGCGTTGAAAAGGCACCTGCCATAGATCCCGAAAATTAGGCAGTGAGAGTCAGGCTTGGGGAGTTAAAATTGAAGTCCAGCTAACTGGATGAGGTACTACTTTGAAACATGCAAATCCTCCCATAGCCAGAGCGATAGGAAGGTATAAGCAGTGGGGTGTTAGAATAAATACTTCAGAATTCGACAAAGCTTGGCGAGCTGTTCCATTCGAGCTCAAAACCTGTGACGCGGTGAATTCTCCGGTACCTTGTATCGTATGTGTGATCCTGAGTATGTGTAATTATTGATAAGAATGGTTATCATTGTATATTTACTTCCTACGAAAGCCAATAAATGCCGTTGAACCCTATTAACTTGTGGAATAACTTATAAACTTATCCATTCCCTAACAAAGCGATGGCCTGGCACATCTGGTGTCACAACGCCAATGATACATTGCATCTCAGAGAGCCCCCAGACGCAGGAACTTCTGGCATCACAAGTACCCGTCTCCCCAGCCCCTCTCCCTCCGACGCCAATAGCTCTAAGGGGCAGGCAGAGACTCTGCTCCTTCCATGGCCCACAGGGTTTCCTGACGTAAATATCTGGGTTTCTGGTCCAATTTCCAGAGTTACACTGGGTGTGCACCAGAAGCCCCACAATTTTCAGCTCCAAATTCGTAAAGCAGTTACGAACATTTGAAAGTGACGGACAGGAAAAGACCCATTGGTCCATCTAGCCTGTCCGATATAGTCGTGGTGCCCTATGCATCACGATACAGACACTCGCTACCCACCCAGAGCCTCCTGGGAGAGGCAAAAAAAAGATTAAAAACCCATGCCAATTAGGGGGGAAAATCTTGGCAAATTCCTCTCCAACTCATTTAGGCGATTGAAACTAGTCCAGGAGATCACATTGACCCTGATTTATATTACAGGCTACCTACCTCTTACACGAGGCGATCTCCGCCCCAGCCAGAAATAGGTCCAGCTTTCTCTTGAAGGAATTCAGCAAATCAACGTTCGCCGCACAAGCCGACAACTTGTTTCAGAGGTTTACCATTATCTGGGAAAAGAAGAACCGCCTAACATCCAACCTAGTTTTGCCCTTTCATAACTTGCAAGCATGTCCCCTGGTCCTCCCTAATTTATCCAGTTGAAATAATTTGTCCACGTGAACACAATCTAGTCCCTTCGTGACCAAATCGCCTCCAAGTCTACAGACCCAGCTCTTTGAGCCCATCTGGGTAACTAAGGTGATTTAAACTGAGAATTAAACTCTGCTCCCTTCCCAATGCCCCAATAGCTCCCATGTGAGGAGACTAGAACTGGACACAGTATTCTAACTGAGGCCTGACCAAGGTCTTGTGCAAGGCCAAAATGGTATGCTTCATTTGGTAGTGAATTGTCCTATGAAGACAACAGAGAACCTTGTTTGCTTTAGATAATAGCCTCATTGCATTGGTCATGAACCTTTAGAGAGTGATGCACTAAAACACCCGAATCTCTTTCTTTCACCACTGGCTTTAATTCCGTTCCCTGAAAGTGTGTGTGTGTATATTTAGCATTCGATCTGCCCACATACATAACCCTACACTTTTCTAAGTTGAACATCATTTGCCAGTCTGGGACCCATTCCCCCAACACATCAAAAAATGTTTGCAGTAGTCGAGCATCTTCCATAGCCCTAACACTCGCACATATCTTGGTATTGGACAAGTGGTTACCCTCATCCATTAACATGGTGACTTCTTCAAAAAAAAAACTCAAATCAAATTTGTAAGACAGGACCTTCTTTTCTGGAAGCTGTGTTAAGTTTCCCTGATGAGGCCTTCGCTATCTAAGTGGTCATATCGCGCACCCTTCGAGCATCTTACCTATTACTGAAGTCAAGTTTATGGGCCTACAGTTACCCAGTTCTGCCTCATCATCCTTTGTAAAAATTGGAACTATGTTAGCACCCTTCCAGTCAGTAGGAACAGTCCCCGACTCCAGCGAACTATTAAAGATACAGACAAGAGGCTCAAATAGCAAACATCCCATTTCCCTAAGGACTCTTGGGTGGATATCATCTGAGCTGGCAGCCCGATCTATTTTAGGGTCCCTTGTACTATCCAAGACGTTTGCTTCATCTATCTTAATATTAACACTTTTACTGTTAACAGCACCACTTAGTGCTGTCAGTTGAGCACCACTTTCAAGAGTAAAGACCAATGCAAAGTATTCGGTTGGTATCTCTGTCATACCCTCATTTATTTGAGGTTTGATCTAGTCTACCATGAAGAAGGGTTACTTGAGTGAAGTACCAGAGGGTGGCAGGCGCCTGGCATACCATATGCCAGTGCGAGTCACGTGCTCAGGAGATGAACGGAAACAAGGGTTCGAAGTGGGGAGGAGAGAAGAAGGAGTGATAACCAGGACTGATGCAGTACTAGATTCAAATGATCTATTTTAAGTACAGACAGGCACGCATAAACATTCACATATAGATAAGACAGCAGGCCTGAGAGGTAAGAATACATTTTACACACGAAAGGATGTTATCTAGCAAGGCTGAGGATGAGCCAGACATCAGAAACATGAGAAGTAAATGACATATTTTGTTTTAATTCCAAGATTGCAAGGAGGATAACCTCAGCCTGCACTATGCTTAACTGCAAAAATGAACGCAGCAGTGCATGGTTAAGGTATCTGCTCCTCACTACATTTGTAACTCCCCATCTCTTTGAATCAACAGAACCTTCGATTTGCACTGCACAATAGACATCTGACAACAGTTTGTGATGTCCGAAAAACCAACCAAGCAGATGCTGAAACAAAATTGGCCTTGAAATATAACAACTTGCATTTATTACAAAAAAGATTTACTAGGATGATACCAGAACTGAGAGGTTATCCCAACAGGAATGATTGAAAAGACTGGGGCTCTTTTCTCTAGAAAAAAAGACAGAGGGGTGACCTGATGGAGATCTTAAGATTATGAAAGGGTTTGATAGGGTAGACGTAGAGAAGATGTTTCCACTTGCGGGGGAGACCAGGACTAAGGGCCATAAATATACGATAGTCACTAATAAATCCTATAGGGAATTCAGGAGAAACTTCTTTACCCACAGAGAGGTGAGAAAGTGGAACTCGCTACCCCACAAGGAGTAGTTGAGGCGAATAGCATTGATACATTTAAGGGGAAGCTAGATAAACACATGAGGGAGAAAGGACTTGAAGGATATGTTGATGGGGTTATATGAAAAAGAGCGGGAGGAGACTCGTGTGGAGCATAAACACCGACATGGACCTGTTGTGCCAAATGGCCTGTTTCTGTGCTGTACAATCTATGTAATTCTATGTAATTATATAGTACCTTTAACATGGAAAAATGTCTTAAGGTACTCCACAGAGGTATGAGGAAAACAGACACCAAATCAAGGAAGATTACGAGGGGTGACCAAAAGCTTAATCAAAAATGTGGGTTTTAAGGAGTCTTAAAGGAAGCAAGTGAGGTAGAGAAGGGGAAGGGGTTAGGGAGAGAATTTCAGATAGTGGGACCCAGGCAGCTGAAGGCACATCTGCCGACGAAGGGGCAAACGGAATGCACAGTGGCACAGAGAAAACCTCACACAAAATATGTTGGAAATGGAAGATTTTCCATGACGCAACAAAATACCTCGACAGGGAGTGCTCAGACTCCACGGTGCATTTTTCAAACTAAATATGAAGAACCGATGAAACATGATTACTTGACACATTATTAACGCTGCCAACAGACACAGATGCATCTCACAGCTGCAACATTTCTTTTTGGAAAACTGATGCATACACCACTATTCTGCTGAGCATTCAATTTAAACCCGTCTCCAAAGTGACGAAGCAGACCACCAATAACGAGCGGGAAATCAGAACATTCCAGCCGCTTACTGTTAATAGTTCAGGTCTGTCAACTCAGAGTCAAAACATTATAAGTAGAAAAGTAAATAACACACACCATAGAAGCAGTTGGTATTTCCATCCTCAGTAAACCAGTGGGAAAACAACAGTGGTTACAAGGGTGAAGGTCAAGAGAGAGGGAGAAGCAGAAATATTTCTCACAAACACAGCGGGGGCAAAAACAGGCAAAAGAAACAAAGCAAGAGATACAGCACAACATGAAAACAGTCTTTACTATATACAAGGTGAAACTCATTTACTCCACAGTAGTGATGGTAAGCCTATGGTAAGCAGGCCCTAAACGTGCATGGCCAATTTTAGTGCCGCATAGAAGAAAAATGTAAAAATATAACTTATGACACAAGTTAGAACCAGTCAAAATTGATGTGGTTTTAATAGAGAACACAATTGAGAGATTGGAAAATATCATTTGGCTACCATCGTGTTGCTCCCTAAAAGAAAAAAAGAGGGCCAAAGAGTCAAAAAAAAATTAGCTAGAACGTTGGAGCCACCCAGACACAAACTCTCGCACTTGAGCTTTCTCGCGTCTTTCTGTAGAAAGCAACCGAATAACACACACCAGAACCTGTGACATGACTGTTACCATTTGGCCATGCTAACAATTGTTTTCTCTCATTCCCACTGCAAAAGACAGCTTTCATTGATGAGCTTGCAGTCCACATGATCAAAATCTTTACCATTATGCAGTTAATATATTGGAAATAGTGTGTTGCATGGTAAACAATTCTCCTCTTCATTGTAGAATTGCGATTGCATAATATGTAGAATTCCACTGACCACATTTCACTTCGGAAGACAGGTAACATCAGACGCTTTTCTTAACAATATGAAACTATCAAACAGGTTTATTCATGAATAGAATTATTCACAAAGCAAGCAGTGTAAGTGAGATCCTGAAGTGTCCAATATAGTACTGAGCAGTCTGAAGGCAAATTCCAAGGGATGAATCCAAACAAACAAGTCCTTACAGAACTTCTCAAAGAAACAGGCAGTTCTCGTAAGGAAACAATCTTATTCCTCAGTTTCTGTAACAATTGCTTAAACGTAAGCTTAAGGAGTCCAATTTATCCCTATGCATCACAAGAAGACAAATTGAATTGCTAACAAGCAAAATGTGCTGTTCTTTTCTCCTCGTAAACCCTTTCAGACAGTTGCTTTGAAGGCCTCTCTGTCAGCTAAAAGTGATTGGCTGTACATTACCAACAATCTCTGCAACCTAAAAGACACAAAGACGTATGGATTCTGTGTTTGAATGTGAACGTGACTATACCTGAGGAGAAATAATCTCCCAAGAAAACAGTGACTAAAGCGCCAGCAAAGGGCGGGAAGAAGCGGAGAAAGTCGAGGAAGGAGTGTTACTCAATCTACATGTACAAAGCGATCAAGCAGGTTCATCGGCATTTCCTCCAAGGCCGTGGGTATCACAAACTCCTTTGTGAACGATATTTTTGAGGCTTCCCGCCTGGTCCATTACAACAAGTGCCACACCATCAGCTCCCGGAAGAACCAGACCGCTGTGTACGCCTGCTACTGCCCGGGGAGTTGACCCAAGCACATGCCGTGTCAGAAGGGACAAAAGCAGTGACCAAATACACGAGCTCCAAGTAAAACACCATAATGTACTGAAAAAAAGCAATGGCTGTCTGACAGTATTGACGAGGACTGCCTGGATTTGGGCAATTTGAGAGAATTTTGACCCTAAAACACATTTTAGATACATCCCATTCCACCTGTGCTCAGAGCACATGTACCAACTGATTTTTCTGATCTGAATCAAAACAGCTTTTCTCCTGATGGGATACAAGGCCTGTTATTGCACTACATCTTGAGTTTGCAGGACAGGTCAAAAAAAAAAACTTTGTTCCCTTCAAAGAAGGAACTGGACATCTCAGCCTAGAAATTGGATTGTGCCCAAAATCGGGGTGCAATCCTGGGTCTGCGCACACTGCAGGCGCCTAAAGAGGCAGGTCGGTGGCGTATTACCACGGGAAATTGGTCCGCCGGACTCACTTGTTTAATACTGGCAAGCGGCAGGCGCCAGTCACAGCCCCAGAGGCTGCTCGTTGGTCCTGGTAGACACCAAGATCAGCTGGCTTGGAAGGAGCGTTCAGGGGTGGGAGAGGGTGAGGGGTGGTTGGCAGCGGCACGCAAATTTAATGTACCTAGCACGCTTACTAATATCGAATCATAGAAGTTTACAACATGGAAACAGGCCCTTCGGCCCAACATGTCCATATCGCCCAGTTTATACCACTAAGCTAGTCCCAATTGCCTGCACTTGGCCCATATCCCTCTATACCCATCTTACCCATGTAACTGTCCAAATGCTTTTTAAAAGACAAAATTGTACCCTCCTCTACTACTGCCTCTGGCAGCTCGTTCCAGACACTCACCACCCTTTGAGTGAAAAAATTGCCCCTCTGGACCCTTTTGTATCTCTCCCCTCTCACCTTAAATCTATGCCCCCTCGTTATAGACTCCCCTACCTTTGGGAAAAGATTTTGACTATCTACCTTATCTATGCCCCTCATTATTTTATAGACTTCTATAAGATCACCCCTTAACCTCCTATTCTCCAGGGAAAAAAGTCTCAGTCTATCCAACCTCTCCCTATAAGTCAAACCATCAAGTCCCGGTAGCATCCTAGTAAATCTTTTCTGCACTCTTTCTAGTTTAATAATATCCTTTCTATAATAGGGTGACCAGAACTGTACACAGTATTCCAAGTGTGGCCTTACTAATGTCTTGTACAACTTCAATAAGACATCCCAACTCCTGTATTCAATGTTCTGACCAATGAAACCAAGCATGCCGAATGCCTTCTTCACCACCCTATCCACCTGTGACTCCACTTTCAAGGAGCTATGAACCTGTACTCCTAGATCTCTTTGTTCTATAACTCTCCCCAACGCCCTACCATTAACGGAGTAGGTCCTGGCCCGATTCGATCTACCAAAATGCATCACCTCACATTTATCTAAATTAAACTCCATCTGCCATTCATCGGCCCACTGGCCCAATTTATCAAGATCCCGTTGCAATCCTAGATAACCTTCTTCACTGTCCACAATGCCACCAATCTTGGTGTCATCTGCAAACGTACTAACCATGCCTCCTAAATTCTCATCCAAATCATTAATATAAATAACAAATAACAGCGGACCCAGCACCGATCCCTGAGGCACACCGCTGGTCACAGGCCTCCAGTTTGAAAAACAACCCTCTACAACCACCCGCTGTCTTCTGTCGTCAATCCAATTTTGTATCCAATTGGCTACCTCACCTTGGATCCCGTGAGATTTAACCTTATGTAACAACCTACCATGCGGTACCTTGTCAAAGGCTTTGCTAAAGTCCATGTAGACCACGGCTACTGCACAGCCCTCATCTATCTTCTTGGTTACCCCTTCAAAAAACTCAATCAAACTCATGAGACATGATTTTCCTCTCACAAAACCATATATGATTTTAGAACTATCTGCTCGTATCTTTTGAACTAACCAAAATAGAGAAAAAGCACGTAAAGACATTAGTGTCCACAAAAAAAGAGGGGCCATGCAGCTTTCAGGCCGATAACCTTGTTCTGAGCAGAAAATAGGAGCCAGTGGTTGTCTGGAGAGCCAAATGGATCTATTCCTTAATGCATCAAGCTCCTGAACTGGCTCAACATGGATTCTTCTAAAAGGGAGGGAGTCAAACCACTTACAGCAGGAGGGCCAGAAGGTGGAAGCCTGAGAATGCCATTTAAGAAAGGGGTTTAATCTGTGCTGATGTTCAGTGCCAATTGTGGAAGCACCCTCCCCAAAAGGAACGATTGTCCATGTCAAACTTGGACGATTGGCATGAACAAACCCAGCAAATCCATACGTTGTCACTTTTAAGCTATGCACATTCAACAAGTTTGCCATTTGTCTAGAACAGGAAAAATACAATTAATAAAATTTGAGCGGAATTTTTACACACCACTGTGAATTATACTGCAAAGCAGAGACAAACCTCAAAGCTAAAAATAGTCCACTCTAGCACCAGCAAGTTATTTTCCAGCTTTCACTTACTGAAACAAAATAACACGCCAGCTTCAAGGAACGTCAGTGCATCTCCCTGCTCAGTCCTGATTTTCCTGTTGCTTCAGAGCCTTTGTGACCTGTTCTAGGCCTTTGCTGCCCATTAATTGGATTGTCCGTGTAAAGATGTTTTACGATTCAAAACAATTTAAAGAGATAACAACCGTTTTGAGGAGCAATAAATTAAATTTGTGGATTAGGAAAAAAAGATATAAAACTCGGTGAAATTTTTTTGGATGACAGAGATGCCATCTCAAGTTGGCCAGTCTTCTTTTCAATACCTCGGTATAAAAAGACAACTACCATGGTGGTATAAATGCACAAAAAAAAGGCAAAGTATGTAGTCCTATAAAGGGGCTTCGCTTATAGAAAACAGAAAGGGCAAGTACCACTATCATTTGTACTTCCAGTGCCAGCACTTGAATTCATTCTATGCGGTGTGGGCTGGTTATTGTTTTTAAGAAAAAGGTTCCAGCTTTCACACGGTCAGATGGCAGAATTACCACAGTAATCGTGCAAGATATATCAGGAGTATTTACTACAGTAATATTAATAAACATCTTTTAAATAAAATCCTAAACTAAAAATGAACCAGTACAAAAATACTCCCGTTTTTTTTTCCTTTCCTATTTATTTTATCCTTCACTTTCTATACTTTGTGTCTGTGTAATTTATTTCACCATTCATTTAATTCATCTATTTTTAGTAAAACTTATGTTTTGTTTTTAAATCTTCCAACAATCCCCCAGTCAATTTGAAACTAGGATGCACATCACTTCAAAAAACTGACAGAAATCATTTCCAAACACCAGTTTTTTTCAGCCATCTTGTCAATAAATCCTTAAAGTTTGGCCTGGTCATGTCATAAGAGCAACAAACTTTCAAAATCTTTTACAGCTAACTGCCAAAAGCAGGAAGTGACGATCAGCTGGTGCCGAGGCACCTCATTCACAGCACTGAGGGGCTGAACAGGCACAACTTTTAGATAGAAAGGACGAGGAAGATTTGCATTTAAAGAGCACCTTTCACGTCCCAAAGCATTTTACAGCCAATGAAGTACTTTTGAGGTTTAGTCACTATTGTAATGTAGGAAACATGACAGACAATTTGCGCACAGCAAGGTCCCACAAACAGCAATGAGATAATGACCAGATAATCTACTTTACTGGTATGGGATGAGGGATAAATATTGGCCAGGACAGCGGGGACAACTCCCTGGTTCTTCTTCGAAATAATGCCATGGCATCTTTTACATCCACCCGAGAGGGCAGACAGGGCCTCAGTTTAACGTCATCCAAAAGATGGCACCTCAGGCAGTGCAGCACTCCCTCCCCTCAGTACTGCACAGGAGTGTCAGCCCAGATTATATGCACAATTCTCTAGGGTGGGACTTGAACCCACAGCCTTCTGAATCAGAGACAAGAGTGTTATCACTGAGCCACGGCTGGCATTCATCCGTAAGTGAAAAGTAATTGTAAAGCTAAACAACAGGATACAATGATGTAGTTGGCACAAAATTGGTCACTATCTCAAATTCATTATGCTGCCTATATGTGACATAATCACGATGAAAAGCATATTTAGCTGTTCTTCCTTCTCAGGAGCAAAGACAATCGCAGTGAAATTCAGCTTCAATGCAAAGGAAAATCAGGCGGCGGTATAAGTAGTGGCAGATCCGTTGCCACCTGTTTTGTGCCCTCGAAGTTGAATTTCACCCCCCAATGGTCTCCAGCATTTGACACCGAGCCTCCGGGTACCCAAATTTAAGACCCTCCGTACATCAAAACCCCAAATCCAAATTGAATACGGATTAAAGGTGTGCACATCTGCATGGAATACGGAATAAGTTGCATTTAAATGAAAATGCAGCTGGTCAGCAATTTATTTAACAGGTTTATAGTAACTTTCAAAAGGGGATTGGATAAATACTTGAAGGGAAAAAAATTACAGGGCGATGGGGAAAGAGCAGGAGAATGGGACTAATTGGATAGCTCTTTCAAAGAGCCAGCATAGGCCCGATGGGCCGAATGGCGTCCTATGATTTCATGTTCCTAAACAATGCAAACACTTTTCAAAACATTCTTTTCTCCTCCTTCTTCTACCACATTTAAATCATAAAGTAAGCGCACACATGTAAAAAGTCTATATTTGTCACTGCCTACCCAGTTCAAGGTTTAAATAATATGGTATCTGGAAGACTAAATATTGGTCAAATTCAGATAAATGCATACCACAACTGAGCACAGAGTTCCAGCATACAAAAATCAGTTCACACATAAACTCTGTTCCAATCATGAAAAGGTGCATGTCCAATAAGAGATTTTTCACCAGTTATATTAGTTCAACATTTAGCACTAAATACAAGAGTTGTTGAGCTACATCCCAAAGTGCTCAATAAGTGATTATTGCTTTGGGCAAAATAATTTACATCAACTATGCATTCTTACTGATTATTTATTCAATAAGGCAAATTCAAGTATTTACCATCCCACAAACAGCACATTACATTGGATTTGCACGTTTAGTGCAATCATGGAGTGCTTAATACCAACATTGTCATGAAGTCCCCACCCCAACGAATGTACATTAATGTCAAAAAGAAATACAAACCTGTATACATGAGAGCTGCAGCCATGGTGTACAGACTCAAGACAAGTTCCTTCCTACTACAATCTGAATAACGATGTAGCATTTTCTCTGAATAATTGACAGTCATCCTCTTCTGGTCTTCTATTTCCCATCAAATTCAAAGCACATCCCATAAAGAAAGGTCCATTGTATCTATGTTGCCGTTTGACTGATTGTTATGAAATTTCAATATCAAATAGTGTTCTATAGTGCTCTATGTCTGCCATGGGCAAAAAGCATAAAAGGGCAACTTGTAACCTCTTGATCCATATTCATTGAAATACAGCCCTTGTCTCACACAGAAAGCCTGCCTTGTTGGCACTGACCACAGTGAGATGGGAACTTTTATAAAGTTTATCAATATTCAAGTTAGTTACCCAAAATTCCATTTTGTGACATCTTAAATTTTAGCAATTTTATATGAACTGCAAAGATATACCAGCTTACAGTGACTCTGAGCTACATGATGTCAGGAACAATAATCGTATTGCGAGATAAGAGCATCACACCCACACTTTCCCCGGAATGTTTAAACAGTGAGCCTATCATTGGAAGAGATTCAAAGAACAAGCAGAATGGCTGCATAACTAAGATGTGAAATGGAGGTCACAAAACTGAACTGGTTTTCTTTAGAGAAAAGGAAAGGATACAACTCAAGTATTTAAAAGATTGAGTCACACATACTGGGTAAATGTATCTGCTTTGTTCAACTTAGTTAGATAAAAGAATTAAAAAGGGCAAGTACAAAATTATCAAATCTCAAGCAAGATTAGCGATCAGGAATTCATTGCCCCTACCCTAGAGTAGCAGATATATGGAATGCAGTCCCAGCAGAAATAATCCATACTGTGGCAATCAATTCTTATAAAAAGAACTGGAATTCTAATGGGGGGGGTGGAGGGGTAGGAGAGGGGCAGGCAGTCAGACACACAAATATTCTATAAAACATAATAGTTCCAGGGCTGATACGACTTTGGAAATGCTATCTTTGAAATGCAACTAGTGAGAAAGAATATAGGCTTATAAGTGTTAATGTAAGATTGATGTCCTTCCGTTTAATTTAGTTGGACCTTTTCCAAGATTTTGGACGGGTACATGCGGGCCAAAGTTCAAAAGGTGAGGATGCAAGCAAAAAAAGTAATCCACTTCTTCATTCATCCTTCAACTGGAAAACACAAGACAAATTTTGCTGCAGAGAAACCAGGAAGAAACCCACCATTATCTATGAATTTATCTTGAGAACTCTGCTCCTCCAGACTGAGATCCACTTGGATAGATCAAGACAAAGCCATCCATTGCAAATTAAGACCCATTAAATATTCACGGTTAGAAGATAAAACTTGCATACCACAGTAGAAAATAAGTAAGGAGAGGGTGGAGAGACATGCCTCTGTGCAATATGTATTCCTAAAATGACTAAGATCCCACTTGTCCACAAAGATCCATTTCAGTATGCACTATTCAGCTCAAAATAAGTTCTAACACGCACACAGCTCTTGAATATCAGTTCCATTTTGTGCGCCCCTTCCTTGCATTATGTTTTTTTTCAACTGAGGATTGCATCTAATGAGACAAAGGAAAAAGAAAAGTGAAAAATTGCATTGGCAGCTGTTTTGCTTTTTCACTAACCCATTGTGCTTTGAATATGCAATTCCTCTGAGCCTACTAAAACTATTATCTTCTTAAACCCTGACAAAAGTTGAACATAGAACAGTATTTGCTGCTATTTCAGAAGGTTAAAAATTCATCTATCATCCCACTGGCTGAGTATACAAAGACGCACAAAATGCTTCCCAATGCAACAAACTTATTTATATGGATTCTAAATGCCCCAATGTGTTTTTTTTTAAAAATAATGTGAAAATGCCAAAAGGCCACAAGTTTGAATTAGATGTCAGACTTACTTTGTAGGAAATGAAATTTACTTTGCCAGTCGCTTATCCTATCAAAGCTGCAGACTAGGTCCTACAAAATGGTTAGTGGAGGGTCTGCACTTTCAAACAAATGCAGACACTTGTCCAAAAGTTGTAGTTGTGCAATATAAGTTTGTGCTTTTTTGTGAAAAGTACAATGTGGCACTTTATCGAAGAGTGACTGGCCATAACAGTGGGGTTACACAATTTGAACATTCAGAGAATGTCTCCACAATATAGAAATTTCAATGGTTTGGGTGGCATGGCATCTCAGCAAAACTGGGCCCTACATTGTACCTCTGTGCTACAAGGGTGCAACCAGGTTTCACACCATGATTCTTCACAACGACTCCCTGAACTCAGCCCTATCCACAAGGGAGAAATGCTCTAAACAGAGAACAGGTTCTCTCCCAAAGGAACAGCAGACTGGGATATGTTTTTAAAAATGAGCGGCCCTGCCCGACTCTCACGTTTCTCCTAATAACAGAATATTATTGGTGAGGAGCTACAAGTCGAATGCCTGACTGGATATATTGTAAACAATTTTACAACACCAAGTTATAGTCCAGCAATTTTATTTTAAATTCACAAGCTTTCGGAGGCTACCTCCTTTGTCAGGTGAACGATGTGAAAAGTACAATGTGGCACTTTATCGAAGAGTAACTGGCCATAACAGTGGGGTTACACAATTTGAACATTCAGAGAATGTCTCCACAATATAGAAATTTCAATGGTTTGGGTGGCATGGCATCTCAGCAAAACTGGGCCCTACATTGTACCTCTGTGCTACAAGGGTGCAACCAGGTTCACATCGTTCACCTGACGAAGGAGGTAGCCTCCGAAAGCTTGTGAATTTAAAATAAAATTGCTGGACTATAACTTGGTGTTGTAAAATTGTTTACAATTGTCAACCCCAGTCCATCACCGGCATCTCCACATCATGACTGGATATAGCATAGGGTGGGAGCAGTCAGTCTGTGTGCGTGAAACAGATGCTCCCCAGCTCCATGTGTACATGCCGTGCAAAGGTGTATGATTCACCTTGGTTTAGGGTGAGCAGCCCAAAGCGAGTGGATTCAAAGCTCACCCAGGTGTCTGAAATAATCAGCACTGATCACACCACCATTAAATGTTTATATTTGCCCATTACTTCTGCAATTGTAACAGCAAGGGATCCTTGTCACTATTCTGAATTCTTAAGAGTCTACTGTTCCAAATTTTTTAAATCTGTTTTGACGCACACTCTGCCACACTTCCATCCATATGCAGGCAGTTTCAGACACTTTTTTATTCTAGTTCATGGTCTAATTCTTACCTTACCACAACACAGACTCAGTGGGTGTTTCAGTGTCAGAGACGTAGTGGTGGAAATTGCTTCTGGCCCGTTTTCGGGCATGAAATGGGTGCCGAGCAGGGAGCGTGTGCCCCAACTGGAAGGCCCGAGGTCCACCTGAAATTAGGCCTTCGGCTTCATTAATATTAATTGGGTGGAGTGCCAGCGCCAGTCGTGCCTCACAAGCAGCCCGCCCATTTTTTAAAAAATCAATTTCGAGCCGCTTGACTCGCTGACAGCAGCACGAAGCTAAGTCCCAGGAGGGTGGTGGAGCACCTGGGGGGTGGGGGGGGAGGCACTCCTGCTCCTCCTGACTTCATAGGAATTTTTTTTTATATATATAATAAACTTTTTTTTTTATAACTCACTTTTTGTTGGCAGCTGCTGCATTAGAATTCAGGTCCAGGTGCGACTCCCGCTCCGCAATGTCCAATTTCCCAGAGGGGGCATAAAACAAGAGTCAGACTCCTTATTTCCATACGTTACCGCCTGTTTTAGGCGGGAGCCCGGGACACCTGAAAAACGGCCCGATCCCAGTATCAGGTCGGACATCTTTCAGGCATCCTTTGGAAGCAGAACACTGGTCCCCAAAATTGGCCCTCATTGCACACGTTTCACAAACGTCGCAACAAGATCCAATTTCTACCCTATCTAGTCCAAACTATGAAAGCGAGATCCAAAGGAATTTCAAGAGGTTTATCATTTCTAACAGAAAACAGAAGTTAAGTAAAGATCTGTAATCTGTTCCGTTTACTCTTGCTACTTGATTCATAGTTGTAGCCTGAAATATTCGGTCTGTCAGAGTTTTACTTCAGTCAGGTGTGTATGGCAAGACCCCAAACTATTTCCAATGTGTACCGTTAATGGTTCATTGTTCTTCCTGCTATACCGGATTGCTTCAGGCTTAAGGTAATATTTTGGTTACAGGGAATGTTGGCTCCTCTATGGAAGTATACTTTTTCCTCGACGTGAGAAACAGTAACTGGAGAGAGCTTGAACAGAAACAATTTTGCTCGTGTCCAGTTTTGCCTCTCAGAAGCACACTGGACATATAATTGTCAACCTTGGCTCACTGGTAGCACGGTCACCTCTGAGGCAGAAGATTGTGGGTTCAATTCCCCCTCCAGAGACTTGCACTCAAAATCTAGGCACGACACTCCAGTGCAGTACTGAAGGAGTGCTGCACAGTTGGAGGTGACGTCTTTCGGATGAGAAATTAAACCGAGGCCCCGTCAGCCCTCAGGTGGACGTAAAAGATCCCATGGCACTATTTGAAGAGAAAGGGAGTTCTTCCGGTGTTCTGGCCAATATTTATCCCTCAACCGACATCATTAAAACAGATTATCTGGTCATTATCACATTGCTATTTGTAAACTGGCTACCAGCATTCCTACGTTAACTACACTTCAAAAGTACTTCATTGGCTACGAAGCGCTTTGAGATGTCCTGAGATCATGAAAGGCGCTACATAAATGCAAATCTTTCTTTCTTTCTACTACGGGAACTGCATAATTGAGAGCTTTTGTTACCGGCTATCTGCTAGTGGCGTAGAGCAGAAAACAGAAATGGCCTACATATTATTTTGTTACTTTCTTAGAAATAAAAGAACAAAATAAACATTAAAAAATATGAAAGACCAAAAACGCAGTGAAATACAAGTGTGGGCTTTAATAAATAAAAAGAACTCAGCAATTATTCAGAATTAACCAAACCTTACTTTAAAAAGTAGTGTCATTTCATGCACGTCTGGCTTGAAAACAAAATTAGCACTAAAAGCAGCATCAATGAAAGAGTTTATTCTGTAATCCTCAATGTATTAAAGGGATGATTTGTTTTCTTGGAGGTGTGCATATAATAAGCAGATTGATAGTATTCTCATGCACAATGGAGAGATATGCTAATAGAATTACTTTTATTTCTTACTACTTAATGATAAAAACTTGATGCAGCACTGAGTTATACTGGTCATGAAGAGGAAAGATCATTTGTTCCCTGACTTGTGCTGTGTTAACTGATCTAAGCCCAAAACTGTCCTTGGGCATAAGGAGAGAGAAAAAAAATCTACCAAGATTCCTGTTCCAAAACACTGTTTGGTGACCTCTTCTAGAAACTACTATATGGATAGCAAGGGAGGCTCCTATTTGGTTTTTTACTCCCTGTATATGCTTAAATGCAAAGCCGTCAAGGTATCAAATAATATGAACGCCTTTTGTAATGGACTTCCACCCTCCATAAACTTGAGCTCATCCAAAACTCTGCTGCCCGTATCCTAACTTGTACCAAGTCCCATTCATCCATCACCCCTGTGCTCACTAACCTACATTGGCTCCCGGTCCAGGAACACCTCAATTTTAAAATTCTCATCCTTATTTTCAAATCCCTCCATAGCCTCACCCCTCCCTATCTCTGAAACCTCCTCCAGCCCTACAACCCTCAAAGATCTCTGCAGTCCTCCAATTCTTGCCTCGCGCGCATCCCCAATTTTAATCGCTCCACCATTGCCGGCCGTGCCGACAGCTGCCTAGGCCCTAAGCTCTGGAGTTCCCTCCCGAAACCTCTCCGCCTCTCTACCTCCCTCTCCTCCTTTATGACGCTCCTTAAAACTCTGTGACCAAGCTTTTGGTCACCTGTCCTAATACCTTAGGTGGCTCGGTGTCAAATTTTGTTTGATAAAGCTCCTGTGAAGCGCCTTTGGACGTTTTACTATGTTAAAGGCGCGATATAAATGCAAGTTGCTGTTGTAGTATTGTAACATGAATTATCACCTTCAGGGAGCTGAGGTGAAAACTAGAATATAATGGAGACTAATCAACTCACTCTTTCACTACTCCCCATTGTTCAACATTTATCATTTTACGAAATTCCACCTCTGTGTATCACTTCTTAGCTTATTCCACCGTTATACTCTGGTCTCCACACATGAAAATTAAATGAAAAAGGCTCAATCTGCAACACTTTACTGTTTGCAGCAGATCTAGCCATGTGGAAAACTCAAACTGTTAAAAGTATCAGTATAACGTCATTTGAAGTTTGATAGGGATCAAACAATAAATCAGATACAGGGCACATCATAGACTAGATGGTTTCCAGGCATATTACACAACTTTCCTGTTAGTCCATGGAGATCTAAGCAGGCATAATTTTTTAAAAAATATACAAAACAGTAAACCAAAACCCACATATTATAGGGCTTAATATCATAATCCATTGAAGAATGTCAGAATACCCATCTATTTCTACAAATACATTCTACTTTGCACCACTTGTAGGAGTTGTTTTCTGCCAATTGTGGGTAAAATAAGCCCTTTGAATTCCTGTCAAAGCACGAAAGCTAAAACCATGCCTGATCAAATAATTAGGCAGATGTTTCACCAAGTTAAAAACACTTTCCTTCTGAAGTCTGAAAGTGGTATTGGAATTCTTGGTATTTCTTATTCTAGAGTTGTTGTCCCATTTCAGGTCTCTGAAATGTCCATATAAAAGGCCTGGATTTTCCACTTCATATTAGAGAAACTGCACCCTCAACCCATGCTTTTTGTCTGACCGTTACTGGTCAGAAAAATCACCTAATTTTCCAATATGTGCGCCCAGGGTGCATTAGGAAAGCTGAAGCAGTAGATTCCAGGCTATGCTTTTAAATTAATTTTTGACTAGTCCAATACCAATTAAAAATGGATTTGAGTTACTGTTATTTCTGTAACATGAAATGCAAGGTGAGGTCAAGCTAATCCACATCCCCTGGCTAGTATGTAGATACCACTTCAAAGAACGTTGCCTGCCATCTGTTTACATGCATACTTAACACATGTTAAGAGGCACAAAGGTAACAGAAATAACTAATACTAATCACTGGGCAATCACTTATCCTGTCTATGATCTTTGGTCAGCTTTGATTAGTTGTGAACAGTAACTTCCTCTCTTTTGCAGAAGCCTGGCTCAAAGGAGAAGAAAATCATATAACTGAGACTGATACCTGGTGTTCATGAGTTCCCTTCTAGCAGGAGACAGCTAATGGAAGAATCCATGAGGTTCAATTCTTATGTAAAACTTCATCAAGGAGGCATTTCAAGTACTGCAGAGAACAACTAAGGTTTCTTGACTTTCACTGATTTGAAAGACACTAAGTTACATGAGGTATTATAATATGCCGTTTATTTCAATTTAAATAGTACTTCTTAATCAACTTGATTCTCAGTTTTCAACCTAAGTTCTATGGCATAATAGTATGGCATTTTCAATTAATCGGAGAGATCGGGAAGGGATGGTGAGAACCTACATAATTTCCAATGCACTTCTTAATGATTAAAAATAAATCATATTGTTCACTCTCTACTCCACTATTCCAGGGCACTTCAGATCATGTTACAGTTCAAAGGGAATTAAAGTTTGCCTATGAAAGGAAACTTTTGCATAGGGCACAAAAAAGTATGTGGAGCTTGCTCAAATCATTATACTTATTTTACTCTAAGTTCACTTCTCATCTTGCCAATTGCTGTCTAAAATAATTTAATTCCTAACACTTTTCGCAAAGTAACCTTCCTCACTGTGTTTAGGGTTTATTTACAGAATACAGCAGTGGTTTTACAGAAAACAGTTCAAATGATTGTGAAGGAGGGGTAGATTCACTCCTTTATATCAGTTAAAAAAGGGAACTTGCAGGTTTTGCACAAAATCTTAATGAAAACTTGCTTCTGAATTCCAGTCTTTATATATGTCAGTGATATTGAAATAATGTAATACAAGTTAAGAACTACAAAAGAAATATTAATATACAAATTAACAAGATAACTTCACAACCTATGTTGGTCAATTCAAGTCTAGATTTGCCCTATGTGCCAGCCACACCTTTAATATGTTCCAACAGTCCTCAAGGGTGTTGGCATGTTTACCAATACCATTGGAACAGCTGATTATGTACACTCATGCAATGTTTTCTGCGTTTTTTTAATTCATTCTTGGGAAGTGAGCGTCCTTGAGAAGGCGGTGGTGAGCCACCTTCTTGAATCGCTGCAGTCCGCATGGTGAAGGTGCGCCCACAGTGCTTTTAATGTAGGGAGTTCCAGGATTTTGACCGAGCGATGATGAAGGAACAGTGATATATTTCCAAGTCAGGGTGGTGTGTGACTTGGTGGTGATGGTGTTCGCATGAGCCCTTGCCCTTGTCCTTCTAGGTGGTAGAGGTCACGGGTTTGGGAGGCACTATCGAAGTAGTCTTGGTGAGTTGCTGCAGTGCATCATGTAGCTAGTACACACTGCAGCCACAGTGTGGTGAAGGAAGTGGATGTTTAAGATGGTGGGAGGCCTGTCGATCAAGCGGGCTGCTTTGTCCTGGATGATGTCGGGCTTCTTGAGTGTTGCTGCAGCTGCACCCATCCAGGCAAGTGGAGAGTATTCCATCACATTCCTGACTTGTGCCTTGTAGATGATGGAAAGGCTTTGGGGAGTCATGGGGTGAGTCACTCGCCACAGAGTACCCAGCCTCTGACCTGCTCTTGTAGTCACAGTATTTATATGGCTGGTCCAGTTGAGTTTCTGGTCAATGATGACCCCCAGGATGTTGATGGTGGGGGATTCGGCAATGGTAATGCCGTTGAACATCATGGGGAGGTGATGAGACTCTCTCTCTTTTTGGAGATCATCATTGCCTGTTACTTGTGTGGTGCGAATGTTACTTGCCACTTATGAGCCCAAGCCTGGATGTTGTCCAGGTCTTGCTGCATGCGGGCACGGACTGTTTCATTATCTGAGGGGTTGCGAATGGAACTGAACACTGTGCAATCATCAGCGAACATCCCCATTTCTGACCTTATGACGGAGAGAAGGTCATTGATGAAGCAGCTGAAGATAGTTGGGTCTGGGACACTGCCCTGAGGAACCCCTGCAGTGATGTCCTAGGGCTGAGATAATTGGCTTCCAAAAAACACAACCATCTTCCTTTGTGCTAGGTGTGACTGGAGAGTTTTCCCCCCAACTCCCGTTGACTTCAGTTTTACTAGGACTCCTTGGTCCCACACTCGGTTGAATGCTGCCTTGATGTCAAGGGCAGTCACCTATGCCTCACATCTGAATTCAGCTCCTTTGTTCATATTTGGTCCAAAGCTGTAATGAGGTCTGGAGCCAAGTGGTTCTGACGGAACCCAAATTAAGCATCAACGAGCAGCTTATGGTGAGTAAGTGCCACTTGATAGCACTGTTGATAACTCCTTCCATCACTTTGCTACTGATTGGGGGTGGGCCAATAGGACAGTAAATTGGCTGGGTTGGATTTGTCCTGCTTTTTGTGGACAGGACATAACTAGGCAATTTTCCAGTGTCAGGTAGATGCCAGTGTTGTAGCTATACTAGAAAAGCTTGGCTAGAGGCGTGGGCTAGTTCTGGAGTTCATCAAGCAAACCCAACTAAATAATGCATACCTTGTGATGTCAGGGTTAAACATAACATGCACTAGTGAGACAAAATAAAGTTAAAAAGTAGTTTGGAGTAAATCAGGTAATAAGGATAGAATTGAGATAGACATACCAGAGTTAAGATGACCTGAAATGTTACTGTCTGCAAGAAGATACATCTTTTCAAAGCAGCTACGCCATGACTGAAGGAAGTACTTTAGCTGATTATTAGTGGGGCAAAGCAGTCGTTAGAAGCAAGTTTGTTTAATGCACAACATTTCTCATTTGTGGGAGAAGGGAAGACAGCCTCATAAGTTTACACATTCAGTGGTTACATTCGGCCCATTCCACGCAATAAAAATAGCTCCATGAACATGTACATTATGGATCTTCTCATGAGTTAAAAATGCAACCCATGGTATAAAATCCTGTTTACAGTCACATACAAGAGCCGTAAGGAAGCAGATTTATCTTCTGTTTACCATTAAAGTGACGCTACCCATTGAGTAGATACATCACAACATGTTACAATGGAGAGGGACATTAGGATCTCTCTGGATGCATGAATTAAGATGGGCCCAATGGCCTCCCTCTTGCGGAATTATCTTGTAATAAAGGATGAAAGTAATTTCAGAAAAACCTCACACAATGGGTGAACAATCAATCCATGGTATTTACAAAATGCTAAAAATGCCAAAGACTTGTGCATTCCTGAAATATGTGAAAATTCACCACCTCCATTTAGGCCCAATATCATCTATCATGTAATTGGTCACCCAGAAGCATTTTAATCACCACTGCAGATTTCATGACATGAAATTATTTTGCACACAGGGTGGGGCTTAAAGAATTGCACAGTTTTTACCTTCAGGAGGCGGGGGTGGGAACTCATCCTGATCCATGCTGCTTGGATCTCACCTAGGACACGTTCTTATCGGAATGTGCAGTGCATCCCTGGATGGAATTCATTCCCCTGTATAAACAGTGAATATAATTAGTCATAGTGGGATTTGTTAAAAAGTAATGAAGAAAAGATCTCAGCTCAAAGTCTCGACAAAACAAAGAGAGTTCAACACTTATATTCCAATATGCGTTAACCTCTATTTACATCTGGAGAAGGTGCAAACTTGCATGGACAAGGTGACAAATCAGTGAGCAGTTACCCAAAATAGTAATAGCAAGCCTAGTCCAGCTAGTCAATTAGTTAAATATATCTATTTTTATGATTAAAATTCTTGAATTCAACAGATATGCCTAGTTTCATACCCCTCGAAAGGTGTTGCACAGCCATAGGGCAAAACAGGTGACTGGATCAATAACCAATTAAGTTCACCTTGCAGTTTGGCTCAAATATCCCATTGACTGAACACAACCAATCAAAAATCAGTTTCTTTCACAAATAGGTAGGGAAAGCCATTCACAAAGAGCAACCACAACTCACCACAAACCCAAACAGATTACTCATTTTTCTTCCCCCACACATTTTGTGCACAACCCCAATATCTACAGCTAAAGCAACATATTAAAGACGTTAACAATTTAACAAAACAACCCCCAAACGAGTTTAATATTAAAGTTTCTTTTTTATTCGTTCATGGGATGTGGACGTCGCTGGCAAGGCCAGCATTTATTGCCCATCCCTAATTGCCCTTGAGAAGGTGGTGGTGAGCAGCCTTCTTGAACTGCTGCAGTCCGTGTGGTGAAGGTTCTCCCACAGTGCTGTTAGGAAGGGAGTTCCAGGATTTTGACCCAGCGACGATGAAGGAACGGCGATATATTTGCAAGTCAGGATGGTGTGTGACTTGGAGGGGAACGTGCAGGTGGTGTTGTTCCCATGTGCCTGCTGCCCTTGTCCTAGGTATGATGTGGAGATGCCGGTGATGGACTGGGGTGGACAAATGTAAGGAATCTTACAACACCAGGTTATAGTCCAACAAATTTATTTTAAAATCACAAGCTTTCGGAGATTATCCCCTTCGTCAGGTGAATGAGTGAAAAGGTTCTCAACTCGCATATCTTATACTCGGCTGGGACAGCATCACACCAATCAAAAGGTGTCGTTGTTGTTCAAACAGGCCAGTCACGGAGGACAGCACGTCCCAGCACACTGGATATACATTGTGTCAGTTACACAGACAGACAGAAAGAAACCCAAATGGCAGAGAGAGAGAGAATGAGAATATTAAAAACATAACTTTTTTTTCCCTTTTTGCTGGTGGGGTTACGTGTAGCATGACATGAACCCAAGATCCTGGTTGAGGCCGTCCTCATGGGTGCGGAACTTGGCTATCAACTTCTGCTTGACGATTTTGCGTTGTCGTGTGTCTCGAAGGCCGCCTTGGAGAACGCTTACCCGAAGATCGGTGGCTGAATGTCCTTGACTGCTAAAGTGTTCCCCGACTGGGAGGGAACCCTCCTGTCTGGCGATTGTTGCGCGGTGTCCGTTCATCCGTTGTCGCAGCGTCTGCATGGTCTCGCCAATGTACCATGCTCCGGGGCATCCTTTCCTGCAACGTATGAGGTAGACAACGTTGGCCGAGTCACAGGAGTATGAACCGTGTACCTGGTGGGTGGTGTCCTCTCGTGTGATGGTGGTATCCGTGTCGATGATCTGGCATGTCTTGCAGAGGTTGCCGTGGCAGGGTTGTGTGGTGTCGTGGACGCTGTTCTCCTGAAAACTGGGTAACTTGCTGCGAACGATAGTCTGTTTGAGGTTGGGTGGCTGTTTGAAGGCGAGTAGTGGAGGTGTGGGGATGGCCTTCGCGAGGTGTTCGTCGTCATCGATGACATGTTGAAGGCTGCGGAGAACATGGTGTAGTTTCTCCGCTCCGGGGAAGGGTACTCTGTTGGTTGCGTCCTGTGTTTGTCTTCTGAGGAGGTCTATGCGATTCTTCGCTGTGGCCCGTCGGAACTGTCGATCGACAAGTCGAGCGCATGTCCCGTTCTTACGAGGGCGTCTTTCAGCGTCTGTAGGTGTCCATCGCGTTCCTCCTCGTCTGAGCAGATCCTGTGTATTCGTAGGGCCTGTCCATAGGGGATGGCCTCTTTGATGTGGAAGCTGGAAAAGTGGAGCATCGTGAGGTTGTCCGTGGGCTTGCGGTAGAGTGAGGTGCTGAGGTGCCCATCTTTGATGGAGATTTGTGTGTCCAAGAAAGAAACCGATTCTGAGGAGTAGTCCATGGTGAGTTTGATGATGGGATGGAACTTGTTGATGTTATCGTGTAGTCTCTTCAGTGATTCTTTGCCGTGGGTCCATAGGAAGAAAATGTCGTCGATGTATCTGGTGTATAGCGTTGGTTGGAGGTCCTGTGCAGTGAAGAAGTCCTGCTCGAACTTGTGCATGAAAATGTTGGCGTATTGGGGTGCAAAATTGGTCCCCATGGCTGTTCTGTGTGTTTGGGTAAAGAACTGGTTATTGAAGGTGAAGACATTGTGATCCAGGATGAAGCGGATGAGTTGTAGGATGGCGTCTGGAGATTGGCTGTTGTTGGTGTTGAGTACTGAGGCTGTTGCAGCGATGCAGTCATCGTGGGGGATACTGGTGTAGAGTGCCGAGACATCCATCGTGGTGAGAAGTGTTCCTGGTTCAACTGGTCCGTGGGTGCTGAGTTTTTGTAGGAAGTCTGTAGTGTCGCGACAGAAGCTGGGGGTTCCCTGTACGATGGGTTTCAGGATGCCCTCGACGTATCCAGAGAGGTTCTCACACAGGGTTCCGTTGCCTGATACGATAGGACGTCCGGGTGCGTTGGCTTTGTGTATCTTTGGGAGGCAGTAGAAGTCTCCCACGCGGGGAGTATGTTGGATGAGAACACCTAGGATGCTTTGAAGGTCTGGATCGAAGGTCTTGATCAGTTTGTTGAGCTGATGGGTGTGTTCTTTGGTCGGATCTGCGGGTAACCGTCTGTAGTGTTCCTGGTTGTCCAGTTGTCGGTATGCTTCTTTGCAATAGTCCGTTCTGCTCTGTATGACGATGGCTCCTCCTTTGTCCGCTGGTTTGATGACGATGTTGCGGTTGGTCGAGAGCGTTGATGGCGTTGCGTTGTGCTCGGGTGACATTCTGGACTGTCTTGAGTGCGGCTGATTAATCTGGCATTGACGCATTTCCTGACAGCTTGGGCATACATGTCAAGCTGACGGCAGCGACCCTCCGGAGGAGTCCAGTTTGACTCTTTCCTCTTCGGTTGCTGTACCGCGGATCCCTCTGTCTGCTGTTCCGGATCATTGATTGTCCAGTTGTCCAGTACTTCGTTGTCCAGTACTTCCCCGGAGCGGAGAAACTACACCATGTTCTCCGCAGCCTTCAACATGTCATCGATGACGACGAACACCTCGCTAAGGCCATCCCCACGCCTCCACTACTCGCCTTTAAACAGCCACCCAACCTCAAACAGACCATCGTTCGCAGCAAGTTACCCAGTTTTCAGGAGAACAGTGTCCACGACACCACACATCCCTGCCACGGCAACCTCTGCAAGACATGCCAGATCTTCGACACGGATACCACCATCACATGAGAGGACACCACCCACCAGGTACACTGTTCATACTCCTGTGACTCGGCCAACGTTGTCTACCTCATACGTTGCAGGAAAGGATGCCCCGGAGCATGGTACATTGGCGAGACCGTGCAGACACTGCGACAACGGATGAACGGACACCGCGCAACAATCGCCAGACAGGAGGGTTCCCTCCCAGTCGGGGAACACTTTCGCAGTCAAGGACATTCAGCCACCGATCTTCGGGTAAGCGTTCTCCAAGGCGGCCTTCGAGACACACAACGCAAAATCGTCGAGCAGAAGTTGATAGCCAAGTTCCGCACCCATGAGGACGGCCTCAACCGGGATCTTGGGTTCATGTCACGCTACATGTAACCCCACCAGCAAAAAGGGAAAAAAAAGTTATGTTTTTAATATTCTCATTCTCTCTCTCTCTGCCATTTGGGTTTCTTTCTGTCTGTCTGTGTAATTGACACAATGTATATCCAGTGTGCTGGGACGTGCTGTTCTCCGTGACTGGCCTGTTTGAACAACGACACCTTTTGATTGGTGTGATGCTGTCCCAGCCTAGTATAAGATATGCGATTTGAGAACCTTTTCACTCATTCACCTGACGAAGGGGATAATCTCCGAAAGCTTGTGATTTTAAAATAAATTTTTTGGACTATAACCTGGTGTTGTAAGATTCCTTACACTTGTCCTAGGTGGTATAGATCACGGGTTTGGGAGGTGCCGTTGAAGAAGCTTTGGTGAGTTGCTACAGTGCACCATGCAGATGGAACACATTGCAGCCACGGTGCACCGGTGGTGGAGGTAACCAATGTTTAAGGTGGTGGATGGGGTGCCAAATCAAGCGGGCTGCTTTGTCCTGGATGGTGTCGAGTTTCCCCCGAGTGCAGTTGGAGCTGCACTCATCCAGACAGATGGAGAGTATTCCATCACACTCCTGACTTGTGCCTTGTTGATGGTGGAAAGGCTTTGGGGAGTCAGGTGAGTCACTTGCCGCAGAATATCCAGCCTCCGACCTGCTCCTGTAGCCACAGTATACATGTAGCTAGTCCAGTTAAGTTTCTGGTCAATGATGACCCCCAGGATGTTGATGGTGGGGGATTCAGCAACAGTAATGCCATTGAATGTCAAGGGGAGGTGGTAAGACTCTCTCTTGTTGGAGAAAGTCATTTCCTGGCATTTGTCTCGCGCAAATGTTACTTGCCACTTATCAACCCAACCCTGGATATTGTCCAGGTCTTGCTGCATGCGGGCACAGACTGCTTCATTTTCTGAGGAGTTGTGAATGGAACTAAACACTGTGCAATCAGCAAACATCCCCACTTCTGACCTTATGATGGAGGGTAGCTCATTGATGAAGTAGCTGAAGATGGTTGAGCCTAGGACACTGCCCTGAGGGACTCCCGTAGCGATGTCCTGGGGTTAAGATGATTGGCCTCCAACAACCACTACCATCTTCCTTTGTGCTAGGTATGACTCCAGCCACTGGACAGATTTCTCTGATTCCCATTGCTTCAATTTTACTAGGGCTCCTCAATGCCACACTTGGTCAAATGCTGCCTTGATGCCAAGTGCAGTCACTCTCACCTCACCTCTGGAATTCAGCTCTTTTGTACATGTTTGGACCAAGACTGTAATGAGGTCTGGAGCCGAGTGGTCCTGGCGGAACCCAAACTGACCATTGGTGAGCAGGTTATTGGTGAGTAAGTGTCGCTTGATAGCACTGTCGACGACACCTTCCATCACTTTGCTGATGATCGAGAGTAGACTGATGGGGCGGTAATTGGCCGGATTGGATTTGTCCTGCTTTTTGATGACAGGACATACCTGGGCAATTTTCCACTTTGTCAGGTAGATGCCAGTGTTGTAGCTGTACTGGAACAGCTTGCCTGGAGGCCTGGCTAGTTCTGGAGCACAAGTCTTCAGCATTACAACCGGGATGTTGTTGGGGCCCATAGCCTTTGCTATATCCAGTGCACTCAACCGTTTGTTTATATCACGTGGAGTGAATCAAATTGGCTGAAGACTGGCTTCTGTGATGGCGGGGATATCGGGAGGAGGTTGAGATGGATCATCCACTCAGCACTTCTGGCTGAAGATGGTAGCAAATGCTTCAGCCTCGTCTTTTGCACTCATGTACATTCATTGAGGATGGGGATGTGCACGGAGCCTCCTCATTGATTAAATGTCCACCACCATTCACGACTGGGTGTGGCAGGACTGCAAAACTTTGATCTGATCCGTTGGTTGTGGAATCGCTTAGCTTTATCTATCGCATGTTGCTTCCGCTGTTTAGCATGCATGTAGTCCTGTGTTGTAGCTTCACCAGGGTTGATCCCCTGGGCTTGTTGGTAATGGTAGAGTGAGGGATATGCCAGGCCATAAGGTATGACAATCCGGTAGTTTCATGGTCACCATTACTGATCCTAGCTTTTTATGAATTTAAATTCCCCAGCTGCCAAGGCAGGATTTGAACTCATGACTCCAGGTTATCAGTCCAGGCTTCTGGATTACTAGTCAATAACACAACCACAATGCTACCGTACCCTACTGTTGCTATAGCTTTGGGGCTAAAGATATTTTAAAATTAGAAATGGTTACCACAGGTTTAGGCAGATTACAGTCATCTCTTCGTGAGATTATTCTCCAGTAGTCTGTCTACTGCTCCCTTACGGGACTCGCTCAAGACTATTACCAACTAACCTCAAGAGTACAAGTATAAGATAAATCTTTAAGGCTTAGTAATTAACTAAGAGCATAGAATCATAGAAAATTTACGGCACAGAAGGCGGCCATTTGGCCCATCGTGTCCGCGCCAGCTGAAAATGAGTCACCCAGCCTAATCCCATTTTCCAGCACTTGGTCCGTAGCCTTGTATGTCATGGCACTTCAGGTGCACATCGAGGTACTTTTTAAAATGAGTTGAGGGTTTCTGCCTCTACCACCCTTTCAGGCAGTGAGTTCCAGACCCCCACCACCCTCTGGGTGAAAACATTTTTTCTCAGCTCCCCTCTGATCCTTCTACCAATCACCTTAAATCTATGCCCCCTGGTTATTGACTTCTCTGCTAAGGGAAATAGGTCCTTCCTATCCACTCTATCTCGGCCCTTCATAATTTTGTACACCTCAATTAAATCACTACTCGGCCTCCTCTGTTCCAAAGAAAACAACCACAACCTCTCCAATCTTTCCTCGCAGCTAAAATTCTCCAGTCCTGGCAACATCTTCGTAAATTTCCTCTGTACCCTTTCCAGTGCAATTATATCCTTCCTGTAATGTGGTGACCAGAATTGTACACAGTACTCAAGCTGTGGTCTAACCAGTGTTTTATACAGTTCCAGCATAACAT